>NC_139347.1:52022988-52297988 GCF_055883805.1 Amblyomma maculatum | reverse complement strand
GGGCGAAGGCAAGATCTAAATGAATGTGCTACCTGCGTTCAGGCAGAGCGATATACAGACGATGTTCACAATGACGTCGCTTTGCCACCATAGTGTAAAGCTGGTATCCGGCAAAGCACATGGCCACACTCCTATCCATCACAGCATCCAATGTGAGGTCATTAGGAGCTCATCCACGAGGCGTACGCAATTGGTCAAACGTACGTCTCCACGCCGTGTGTTCCGATTTTGAGTCGTATAGCCGGGCGTTTACGAAGTTGAAAAACGCTGGCAAATGAGGACCCGCCTCATCCTCATCCCTGAGCGTCCTAGTAAATTCGAAGGCGTCGTGGACACCTAGTTCTGCGCAAAAGCAGAACCTGCAGTCTGCGAACTTTTGATTAATTCTGTAGGTACAACTACGTCATCCCACTCACTTGTATACGTAGCTTGACTGAGACCTTGATAAACACAGATGAGCCATCAGTAGCGTATAATGATTTGAAAATATCAGCTGGCGAAATAGACAAGTTGATTGTCGGGGTGCTGACGGTGTGCAAACATAGTTACACATCAAAGTAAACTCTACGCTTCTAGACGTCTTTTTAGGCAGCAACGACTCTGGGGAGAAGCGTGTGCCGTGCGTCTGCCGAGTGGACCGACTGACATCGTTGCAGAATACTCCCTCCGAGCTGCAACTATTTTCCGAATCGGGTCATACCTCACACTTGCAGTGCACAAACTGTTTAGAAATCGCTTCGTCGAATACAAATATAGATATAAACTTAACACATTTTGTAACATGTTTCCACGTGTTTTTATTGCTACAACTGACAACAAATACAGTGTCAGTATGCACATAAAGAAATTCATATATGGACCCAGGTTGCCAAAACAGATACCTAGTGTCCAAAGTGAAGCACGTCAGCTCGCATTTTAGAGACCGCGGAGCGGTCCTAGTAATATTTAAACATCTGGAATAATATAGTTGACCATGAATATGTCCATAACGAGATTCAACAACACCAGGTAGATTAAGGCAAACAAAGATGACCTCTCAATTGGCACTATTGTATGGCGGCACAGCAAGGCTTCAAGCAAGTCAACCAAAAAAAGCGCAATGAACATTAACAACCTTGAATATTCTCCTCTCAGTAATCAACGATTCGAGCTGCTAAGCTTCAGTCACAATAGCCGTCTAAATTTTATATCTAGTGTTCATAAAATTATATCTTGTTCAATGAGAGATTTGCATCAGTCAGTGACGTAAGTAAGATTGATGTCTGGTAAAAAGTGAAACCATCATTGCATTTCATGGTCAGATGCTACAAAGGGATGTTACTGAGCGAAAGAAAGATAAAAAAGTGCAACTTGCTGAACGGCGGTGGCACATCTACAAATAAAAAGCTATTTCATGAAGCGGCTGAACCTTTTCTAAAAAGGAGAAACATTTTGACGAGGGTAGATAAGCCCCTTGAGGATGTTGCGAACGGTCTTCGCTCAGATAAAGGCTGGATGGGGTAGAAAGGTCTCATTGAATCCCGGTGGCATGCAGTAGCCGTAGTCGCTGCCCTTGTAAAAGACGCACTCGCACTCTTCCACGCACTCGGTTCCTGCGAAGCCGCCGCACAGCTGCTTGCACCCTGCCTTCCATCCGCTGCACTCCAAAGGCAAGGTTGCCAATGCCGCCAGCAGCGACAGTGGAAGGATGAATCGCCACCAAAGCACCGCCACTGACGAAGAGGATCCCATTGTAGGCGATGAGACCACTCGTTGCTCGTGGCCAGGAGTTCGCCTGTGCAGAACTGCGTGGCAGGATTCGCAAATATGTTAATAAGAGCGAATAAAGAGCTGAAAATGTCGTATAATACAGTTGAATTCAGATGAATTTTATGGAACGTAGACAACTAAGGTCATCATGCGCCTAACGCCAAGTTTATAAAATACCGCACAGTGCTTAATACGCTGCCCGCGTTAGCACGCTATGACAGAGTCCGTGAGCTGTGCGCACGAACGGATGAACAAAGGGATCAACGGCGAGGGCTAGGGGCGAAATCGCGACAGGCGACGACCCTACAGAGTGACTAATCCTGAAAGTTTAACAATACGCCGTGTGCGAGGATACCTACGTCATTCCCACCTGTTAGCGGAAAGTGGAGGAGCGAACAGCGATAGAGTTATCATATGCAAGGTTCACACTACGTCAGACGACGCGCGAGTTACCGCTTTGCTCTTGCTGGAAAGTGCGAAGTGGTCCAGGCAATCATATCTATTCCCCGTTCCCGTTACACACTAATGAGGCTTGCAGTTTGTACGTTCATCTTTGTCGATTCTCGCTGATAATACTGGGAACTGTCTTATAGAACAGAGTGGCGGTCATATGAAGCTAAAGGTCGATGCCGTAGCGTATCACTCGTGCCATATCAGCGTCTTATAAATTATCGATTTATCGAAGGGGATTGAAGAATGATTGATGACCTAGACAGGAAAAGCAGAAAAGTGGGCCTAAAATGAATATGCAGAAGACTAAGGTAATGTTCAACATCCTCGGGAAGAAACAGCAGTTTACAATAGGTAGCGAAGCACAGGAAGTAATAGTCAAATATGTCTACTTAGGACAGGTAGTAATTGCAAATACGGACCCCGAAAGTGAAATAACTAGGAGGGTAATATTGGGATGAAGCGCATTTGGCAAGTACTCGCAGATTATGACTAGCAGCTTACCGATATCGCTCAAGAAGAAAGTATATACCAGTTGCATCGTACCTGTACTCATCTATGGGGTTGAAACTTGGAAGCTATCGAAAAGGGTTCTACTTAAGTTGGGGAAAACACAGAGAGCTATGGAACTGAAAATGAAGAGAGGGAGCGTACAGTGTGAGTCAGAGAAATAACTCGAAATAATGACATTGTAGTGGCAATGAAGAAGTAATTGGCATGGGCTAGGCATGTAGTGCAAATAGAGGATAGCCAATGGTCGAAAAGAGTGACAAATTGGATAACAAGGGAATGAAAGCGTAGCAGGTGGCGGCAGAAAGTCGGGGGGGGGGGGGGGGGGGGGATGAGGTTAAGAAAATTCGTAGGGGTCAACTACGTGTAAATGCTAGCACAGGACAGGGCTAATGGAGGAATATGGGAGAGGCCTTCGATCTAGCAGACGCCGGTACCGTTTACCTACCTTGTGTCCTAAGTAGCTGACCCCTGCTCTTCTAAAATAGTATTTCTCTAATTTCAAGGGCAGCCCTGCCTCCTTTAAATGCGCCAACACCTGTCGCAGATGGGAGGTGTTATTCTTCCAGCGGCGAGAAAAGATCACAGTATCGTCGACGTATGGCAACGCATATTCCTGCGTACCTTCCAAAATGTAATCCATTAGTCGCGAAAAGCAAAAGGGTACATTCTTTAGCCCAATGCTATAAGGACTAATGGACGGAAAGTTCCCAGAGGTGGAATGAACGCGGCGTACCGGCTTGCGCGTTCAGTCGGTATACTTTCCAGTAACCTCTGGTCAGTTCGAGCGTTGATATGTACTTCGCACGTACGACTAATGATTTCTATTGCCTTCTTTAAGTTAGGGATGGGTAGGTTTGTGTCGAGTAACTACATTTAGTTGGTAATAATCGATACACTTTCTAGGCTTTTCGCTCAGCGCTTCCACGCGGAATATAGGGGATGTATATTCACTTTCGGCTAGGACATACAAACCCAGCTCTAGCATGCGCTTTATCTCGTTCTTCATGATCTCTATCTGCTTGAAGGACAAACGATACTGCCTAGACAGAATCGGGTCGTTAAATGTCAATTCTGCGTCGTGTTCTATGACAGCTGTCTTCCCTGGCGTGTCGATAAAAGAACTTTCAAACTCGCGCACAGTCGCACCAAGCTTCTGCTGTGTGTGTGTGTGTGTGTGTGTGTGTGTGTGTGTGTGTGTGTGTGTGTGTGTGTGTGTGTGTGTGTGTGTGTGTGTGTGTGTGTGTGTGTGTGTGTGTGTGTGTGTGTGTGTGTGTGTGTGTGTGTGTGTGTGTGTGTGTGTGTGTGTGTGTGTGTGTGTGTGTGTGTGTGTGTGTGTGTGTGTGTGTGTGTGTGTGTGTGTGTGTGTGTGTGTGTGTGTGTGTGTGTGTGTGTGTGTGTGTGTGTGTGTGTGTGTGTGTGTGTGTGTGTGTGTGTGTGTGTGTGTGTGTGTGTGTGTGTGTGTGTGTGTGTGTGTGTGTGTGTGTGTGTGTGTGTGTGTGTGTGTGTGTGTGTGTGTGTGTGTGTGTGTGTGTGTGTGTGTGTGTGTGTGTGTGTGTGTGTGTGTGTGTGTGTGTGTGTGTGTGTGTGTGTGTGTGTGTGTGTGTGTGTGTGTGTGTGTGTGTGTGTGTGTGTGTGTGTGTGTGTGTGTGTGTGTGTGTGTGTGTGTGTGTGTGTGTGTGTGTGTGTGTGTGTGTGTGTGTGTGTGTGTGTGTGTGTGTGTGTGTGTGTGTGTGTGTGTGTGTGTGTGTGTGTGTGTGTGTGTGTGTGTGTGTGTGTGTGTGTGTGTGTGTGTGTGTGTGTGTGTGTGTGTGTGTGTGTGTGTGTGTGTGTGTGTGTGTGTGTGTGTGTGTGTGTGTGTGTGTGTGTGTGTGTGTGTGTGTGTGTGTGTGTGTGTGTGTGTGTGTGTGTGTGTGTGTGTGTGTGTGTGTGTGTGTGTGTGTGTGTGTGTGTGTGTGTTCTGTTCAGTATGTGCTAAAATTTTGCCAAGCAAGTTCGCAGGTTTTGGTTCTGAGTATAGAAACTCAGTTTAAATCTTCTCGAGTATGTTTAGTGCAAGTGTCACCACCGCTTCTCGTTCTTTATACGGGTCATTAAGTTAGAGTCCCAGAGCTCCTGGCGCCGCTTCGGCATTTTAACAACTTAGATCGTATCTGAGAGTTTTACTGCCACTTCTGCTGGGTTTTCCAACTGTATCTGCAACTTAATCTGTCCGGAACTCCCTAGAAAGAATACTTTGTATTTTACTGTGAAAGTTTTCTTTCGAGCGTTTCGATAATAGTATAATCTGACTTTTTGGGGGGCACGCTTCATGTTGGTTGCTCCTAATTCCTTACATGACTATAACAGACAGTTGAGTAGCTGTAACACGTATTTTACTACAATCTGATCCTCTCCGCGACCTTCCCATGCCTCAAGCAATATTCGAAGAAGTGGCCGGAGAGACCTGCCATAAACTAGTTCTGCAGGAGTGAACCCAATAGATTCATGCGGCACTGATGTCAAGGCAAATAGGGTAGAGGCAAGCATAGGGTCACGAAGAGTCGGACACGACTGAACGACTGAACTGAACTGAAGCAAGCCTTCCAGTCTTCCTTTGCTCGTAGCAAAGTGCGTGGAGTACTCTTTTTTAGCACAGAATGCCATGCCGCCATATTATTACTCGGTGGGTATTACACGTAACCTCGAACGATGCAAATTCTTCACCGCTCTAGAAACGCCGTAGTCAAAGCGCTCGCAAATACGCTACCCTGTTCACTTTGGAGCTATTTCGGAACACCAGTCCTTGCGAAGGCAAATAGCAACACTTCTACTGCACGCACTTAATTGATTTCATTCAGCGAAAAAGCCTCTGCGAACTTGGCGGTCGGACAGATCATTGCTAGATTGTTTACTTGTAGCCTGATTTGGACACTGTAAGGGGCCCTACTACATTTACAACGAGACGCTTGGAATGTTCCATGATTAGCGGCACCAACTTCACGGGCGATTTCCTGACTTCACGAGGCTTTCCGACTCTTCGACGCTTGTTGCATGTTTGTACATAGTTGATCCACGTTTTTAAAGCAACACGGCCAATAGAACTCTCTTAACAACGTTGCCTTAGTATTCTTCACTCCCAAATGGAAAGTCCATCCCTCGTCATGTGCCTCTTTAATTGCCATCGAAAAGCAGCCGCCGCGGTCGTGATTCGATCTGGTGACGCAAGTTGTAATCATCGATTATGTTCTAGGTTTCAAACTCGAACGCAACTCGCACTTGCGTAAAGTTATGGGAGATTAAGGTGCGCACAATATTTGACCAGAAACCGCCTCACTGCAAGGTTATGCGCTCTTTGGGGAGTGGGAGCACATCTATAAGGCGAGTGTTTTGTCAAGCCAGTTGGGAAACTACTTCAAACTGATTTCATTACTATTCAAGTTCTAATTCTTCTTCCTTGCTTCTCTCCTCCTTCCTTCGATATGAACTGTCAGACGGCACTATGGACAGATATATGCGCTCAACTACTTTCCATACTCACGCATTAACATGTGAGGAATGCCCTAAAGCATCCCTGTTTTGGCCTGGGTGTGACCAAGAAGAAACGATGTGCAAATACAGATGAACGCGACAAAACATTGGCGACAATGCTTTTATTATGTGTCTATTTTCTCGCTTTCACATCATTCCGTATTAGATAATCATCGAGCTCAAGCCGTTTTTATTTGGAACAGAATTGTACCTTGTTCATTTCTAAAAGCATGTGTTATTTTTGTTTGCAATAATTACAACGACTTAACCTTTATTAATGCGGGACACTGGATTAATTTTATTCGATCCTATTTCTGTCCTTCTCTTGTTTCTGTTTCCTCTCTACAAAATTTGTATTTTTCATCTCCCCAATCTACGTAGTTAACCACTTTTAGGACATTCAGTGGAACTCTGAAAGAAAAAAACAGGAATTATATGTACACACCGACTGTCCCGGCTTAATGGAACCAAGGTTAAGGCGGTGTACTCTAGCCCCAATGAAATCAACTGAGGGCTGCCGCGACTCGCCTCCTTGTTGCAGTAAAGTACGCCAAAGTTAATTAATTAGTAATAACTAATTATCTGAGGCACTAATTATTGCCTTGGAGAACAAAGTGGCAATACAAAAGTTGTAGATTATCATCAAAAACAGCTGACAAAAGTTTGCACCAGACTACCGCTCACACAAAACCATTTTAATCCCTGAAAGGTGTAACGCTGTCCCCGAGCTAACACCCTATTACTAGATCATCCCTGCTTCACCATGGAACATCCTGCGTTGTGCAAATGTCATTTGTTTGGCGTCATAAAGTTGGTGCTGTGTTCTGTTGAGGCAGCAGCGCGCAGCAGCCCTTACATGCTCAGGACATTGCTGCAGCGGTTTTTTTTTTTTTTTTGCTTTCAGACTGCATTTAATTTTTCGCTTTTTTTTATATGCCCCTCTTCCACAGTACACAACGCACGGTAGTGAACCGAAAGCCCCCAATTGTTAACCATACCCCTGCACTGCCGTTTTTCACGTGGAGTGTTAGTCCAGGGGCACTCGAGCACCCTTTTTGCGCCCAAAAAGATGTAAAATTGTTTAGTGTGATAGCTTCTTTCCTGGCCTTAAACGATACCTGTCAAAATAAATAAATAGAAAGCTTCCACAAAACAGCGGTGCCACTGCCATCATGGGACACGTCCGAGAACCAAATCCGCTTTTATGTGGAGCCCTGTCCTCTCTGGGGCTTTGCCATTGTACTGGGATAGAGATGTGATCCAATGGCTGGTCACGTGATAGCTTTCTCTGGGGGCCTCTAAATAAGGCAGCGTTAATGGTATCATAACGCAAACATCACATATAGTTCTTTTTTGTTTTTTTAAGGAAATCTCAAGATAGCTCGTGAGCCTCCTCGCCGCCTGCTAGTGAGGACCTCCTCGGACAAGGGAGCGGCAAACGCATGACAAAATATGGAGAATAATTCAACATTACAGAATGGCACGTAGGCTGGTACCCCCACCTGTCCCGCCGTTAAATAACACGGAGGCACTCTTGTGGAGACGGCTCCAAACATAAACGTGCCCACACCCGTTTCTGGTGAACCATATGTTCCCGGATGTAAGATCAGACCAGTGTACACACTGCGGGTTGAGAGGGTCCCTCCACCATATAATCTGGGAATGCTCCAATTCTTCTGGAAGGGCGCTAAATATCGATTCTAAACAATCGTGGGAGACCCTGCTACATAGTTCGGACTCTGAGCTCCAACTCCGCCTTGTCCGACTGACTGTAGAGGCCTCCGGGACACAGGGCCTCCCGGTCAGCATCTAATGCAGCGCCCCCTGCCTCCTCGAACTAGTGGCATTTTTGTTGGACAATAAAAGTTATTTTCTCCTCCTCTTTAAGGTGGTCTCCACCTTTTGCATTGACACTATATTCATCAAGGCAATAAAAGGTTACCTAATTATTACCAACGAATTAACTTTGGCGAACGAAAAAGAATGCAGACTAGGTTTTAGGCGGTTTTCAACTGCTCTCAGTTAGTTTCACAGGACTCGCATAGTTCGCGTTTTCTTTTTTAAGCTTTATTACATTTAGCTGGAACTGGTATGATGTTATGTAGTCATGGAGAAAGTCTGCGGCATGCGGTTCGCTCAAAAGGAATTACTTCTGCGGAGTCAGCCAAATGAAGACAGGGAAAAAAATATGCAAGCATGCAGTGACTTGAGGGTATCATCCACTGGAACACCTACTGGCTGGCTAGCGAGTCTGCTTGAGAATAAATTTTTTAACGCGAACCTGTACCCAGTAAGCTATTGTCCAACAGTATACACGTATGAATCAACAACATCGTTGGGAAAAATGCTGAGCAAAACAGTTCAAGACAGTCTTCAAAAATTTGTCGTTACTCTTTACATGTCTATGTGGCACGAAAAGAGCTACACTTACTGCGAAACGAAAAGAGAAGAACCACGGGTGGCTCTCGAATTCAGGCTTTGGGACAGCACGTCTTGGACGCTGCGCACTTTCAGTCGCTCTCGCCACCGATCACCGGTGCATTGTATTTTTGCACGCGCTTCGCATCCACAAGAGGAGGAAGCCATGAAAGACTATCTAAGCAGACACCTGAACCGCGTGCCTGGAGGGAAGGTATGGAAAGAGTGAAAGCGGATAGGGTGAGAGAAAAAAGAAGTACAGGTGTACTCCAGGCACGCAGCGTGCGTGCAGGTATGCGGCAGGAACTCGCTCAGAACTGTGATCTTTGTTGTGCACACTCAGAGAACAGAGGTCTTCTACCACGTGGTGCATCACACCACCGATGCTGCTATTCTGAGTATGCTCGCGATGAGGATCCTTGTAGTTCTCTGTGAGCAGAAATGATTGTAAATTAAGGCCTGTAATGGGGATAAAGCAAATATTTTATTGAATAATTACTCCTTGCGCGGGCATCCTCGGTAACTCGCGTTGAGGAATTTTATGCTAACGTAAACTACATAAACTTTCAATCCTTTGATATTCTTGTAAGTTCTTCGCTTAATTGAATCGCTCTCGCAATGTACTACTGAGAGCAGATTTTGGAGGTAATTGTTAGAAGTTATCAAGCCGGCAAGCATTACTTGCGTGGCGCAGCGATTCTGGAACCGACGTCTGCCAAAACCACTCGATGATTTTAGGATTCTCGATCCCATGTCAATCAATATTATTTTCACTTGTCTCTGTGCTGTGTTTCGATTTATAACCTACTTGGCTCTGGAATCCTTCTCATTGATGTCTCGCTGCTTTTTAATGGGCCTATCTCGTTCTCGCAAAATCCGACATTCATCTTTAATAACCACCATTCCTTGAATGAAGGCGCTCCTAACATGTAACGCGGCAGTCGTGCAAAAACGCGCAAGATGAAACTTTTGATGTTCAACATCCCAACAGTAGTCTCTCTTTTTTACTTATATTTCTATTTCTCGAAACATCGGTAGTCATTGATTTCATCGCAAGTAACGCTGTCCATAGTGCCGCAGTGCTTCCCAAACCATTACTCTCCTAGGCGAAATTTGCAAAGAGCCGATGTTTCGTATGCAACCCGACTACTGCTGCATGCAGTCCACAAGTCACTCCCCGTTCCTTGCACGGGTCCTTAGCAGATTATCCACGGCTGCCACCACTCCTGCACTCACTCATATGACTGTGCCATCGGCTGCGCAGGACGGCAACATCCCGCTCTTCCTGGCCGTAGAAGCGGGGAACCACGGCGTGTGTCGAGACCTGCTGGGCGCCATGACGCGTGAGCAGGTCTGCTACGTGCACCCGACCACGGGCAACACGGCGCTGCACTTGGCGGCACGGCGCCGTGACCTTGACATCATGCGCTTCCTGGTGGAGTGCCAGAGCCCCATCAACCACCAGAACGCCGAAGGCCAGACGCCGTTGCACGTGGCCGCCCGCGAGGGAGACGAACAGGCGGTCAAGCTGTTCCACCACGCGGGCGCCAATCCAAACCTCATCGACAGCGAGGATCGCACGCCGCTGCACATCGCCACGCAGCTGGGCCACGTGGGCGTGGTCGAGCTGCTCATCGATAAGTACAAGGCATCCGTGCATCACCGCACAAAGGTCAGTTCATACCCCGACGTCTGTCTCAGTTCTTGATACAGACACGATATGTACCAAGAAGGTATGTCTGTACTGCTGTTAGACTGATCGGAGAACGGAACTGACACCTTCTGTTCTGATTCTGCTGTCCATTAGACTTCTTAAGCTAATTCTACTGACCAGTGTTCATTGAGCTTACACTAGTACGGTACCATAGGAAGCAGCCAGGTAGCCAACAATTTTTTGTCCTTTTTTTTTCATGCGTGTATGTTCCGCATCAAGATTTTCATAGACAAAAATTGGCATGATGATACACCAGCTTGTCCATACTCGCCGATAACCATAAATAGACGCGGACACCATCGGCGCGAACATTAAACGTATCATTGAAGCTAATTCGGAATTTTATTCCAGAGCGGCGTTACACTGTACTCAGAAAGACAAGCACGGCAAGCTCGGCAAACGCCATTTACCATCCTCGGCTTGTACTGATAGAGTGAACCGATACTGCTATGCGAGGTTTCAAGGAACAAAATGTGAAATTCGCTTTCGTGCTACGTTTACCAGTGTCAACGTATAACATGTTCATTCGAACGTTCCACGTGGTACGCAAGCCGGCAATGATGTATCAGCACATCCGGCTGCATTTGGATGTGGAGCATAAATGTCGTTTGTAACGTGACCACTGGTGCTAACCGGCCGCAAGACAATCCTTGTTAAAACTGTTGCATTACATTTCTTACCAGGATGGGAGCACCTTGATGCACATTGCGGCTGAAGCTGGAAGGCCAGAGACAGCGATGGTCTTCATGAAGAAAGGCGTCCCCTTGCACATGTCAAACAAGGTTGGAATCTGGCCAGTTTCATGAAATACTATTTTTCAGCTCCGGCGTTTTTAACTCAGCAGGACGGTGAGAGCACTCAAATCCCTCTTTGTGCAGGCCGGTGCCAAATGCATCCACACAGCGGCACAGAAGGGCTACGTAGACATTGTGCGGACCCTTCTGCAAAAGGGAGAGCACGTGGACGTCAAAACGAATGTAAGTTGAGTGCCCGATCGCAAAGGTTTCTCACCATATATCCATACACTATGCGGCTAAAACGATTAGGGCCCTTTGATGTGTGCGGTTCTTGGTCGCCCCTACTTGTTCGAGCAAATTAATTAGCATTGAATGTATTTTTAAGGCAATTTTTGTCAATCTTTGCCATGCACAGAAATTCTTATACGAAATTTGAGTTGTAGCATATTTTCTAAATAACCGAATTAATGGTTTTTACAACGCAACAATTCAATAGTTCTGAAATATGACATCGCTCCAAGACTAGATGTGCCGTGGTATAAGCATTGCCTGTATCCCTGGGCTTCAGCGCTGAGTTAATCTTTTGTAAATGGTACGGGAGTAGTGATGGTGAAACTTTATTATCAGAAAATACAGAGTAGCGACCCGAATGGCCACACCCCGCTTAAACTCGCGGAGAAACAATTATTGTGTAGCATGTGCCGCCAGCTAACCTTTTGGCGAGATTTGCTTGGAAATTAGTGCAGAGGCCCAGATAAGTAATGGGGTTTTGAATAATGTCGCTCAAACGTGATATCAGTGCTAAAACGGCACAGTAAAACCTGTAACGTCGATTCTGATATGGTTCAGCGATGAAACGAGTGACGTATGCTGCGCAGGATGGCCACACGGCCCTGCACGTGGCCGTGTCCGCAGGTCAGGCGCTGGTCGTCGAGGCGCTGCTGGGACACGGAGCCCAAGTGCAGTTCAAGGCAGGACCTGTGAGTAGCACCGCTTCCTGCTTGGCTTGAAGACGCCGGTATAAGAGGACATATTGTCCTCGGGTTGTTGTCGTCATCAACCGGATCACGTTATCTGAAGGACAAGATCCTTCCCCATCAATATCCGATTACTTCTGTCCTGCGGTATATACCGCAGCCGCCATATTCCCAGAAAACCGCATAATCTGGTCTGCCTATCACATTCAGTTACATCATTCTGCGTTCATATTCCTTTCGCAGGCGGGCACTCTGCTACTGTAACAAACCGCAGCCACACTACATGCAACACCCACGTCTATTGTATTCCCTTTGATTTAATTCCTTGAAGTACTTTTACACTGCACGTACCTTCAAAGGAAAGGGTTTTCTTTTTTTTTTTTTTTTTTTTTTTGCTTAATGCGCCTGCTCAACGAGTCTCTGTTCTTTGCAATCGCTAAGTGAGATAGTACCAGATGAGCCTAGGAAGGCAGGGCATGGATGCAAATTCCGTCGCTTTCCATCGCGGCCCTCCCTGATTCCTGATGCAATCCATCCAAGTGTGCGATTTTTCGCCGTTAGTTTATTCGAAGCACTCTGTAATGTCCCCGTCAATAGTAACATTTTTTTTCCTATGTTACTTTGGTGGGCCAAAATTAAAATTCTGTTGTAGCTTCGCTCAAGTGTGTTAGCGCCTCCTCGCGCGCTTTGTTGCAGAACAACGAGACGCCACTGCATATCGCTGCCCGCGTGAAAAACGCCGACGACTGCGCCGAGCTGCTCATCAAGAGCGGAGCCGACGTGAACGAGAAGGACGCGGTGAGTAGCCCGCTTCGCTCGCCCTTAACGACTGACAAGCCGGAAGTAAAGGGGGGGCTTGGTAACCAAGGCTCGTCTTGATAAAAACTGCATTTCAAAACTAGTTCTTTTCTGACCCCCTCGCACGCGGGGACGTGGTCATTGATGTCAATTGCTTGCTAACGCCAACATACATTATAAAACAAGCTAGCTGCATACGTGGATATTGTGGATATTGTTAGAAGTTTCGGCGGTAATTTTGCAAGCCTGTTTTCGACAATTACTGACAAACGAGTTTAAGCTTTGCTGGCTTTGTATTGCTTTAGCACAACTACACGGCATGACCTTGTTTCCTTTTTAAATTTTCATTCATTTCCTTCTAACCGGCAAAAGATATAATTATGCAGCTACATGGAAAGCACAGGCTTAATAAACTTCATTCCATTTAGCTGTGTACAAGCCCCGATGCGTTTTCCGCCTGTT
This sequence comes from Amblyomma maculatum, assembly GCF_055883805.1. Lineage (NCBI taxonomy): Eukaryota > Metazoa > Arthropoda > Arachnida > Ixodida > Ixodidae > Amblyomma > Amblyomma maculatum. The sequence goes on along the minus strand of NC_139347.1, from coordinate 52,284,663 downwards.
GTAGCATGGAGGTTCAAGTATTCGGTATGCTGCATGAGGCTCTCTTGAGTCTCTTCTGAGGAAGACTGTAAACAATTTGTAATTTAGCTCTCTTCGCTTCGATTATCATTGAGCAATTATCTACTATTGGAATTTTATTGCCGTATATCTGTTTTGAAAGGACACTGAGGACGTTTTTGTGCGAACATTGTTCCCAGTAAGAAAAGATTCTCCGGTTATTTATGACTACGTTGACGCGTGTCCAGCAGCGAAAAGCACGCTAATCGCTGCGAAAACTAGATATAAAATATTTTCTGCCAGTCAGTTCAAACTCGGACGGGTTCTCATCATACTGAAGTGAATGACGGTGGTCAAGCGCGCGCAGTCTCTAGAATACGTGAGAGAGAAAAGAAGTGTCCAGCCCTCAGTTTACTCGCGAAATCGGTCGGCGCAATGACAGTTTCGTCGTTGGTCTTTTCTAACCTATATAAACGCTCCGTTTTTTAGGGGAGAGTGGCCTAGAACTCGGCGCCCTGTCGAGATTCTTCGTTTTCAAACAACGCCTCGGCTGTCCAGTTCCTGCCTGGCATCATTTCTCTTTCGCATCTCCTGTTCCTGAATGCATAGTGGGTGGTACAGCGCGAAGACACGAAGCTCAAAAAAATAGCTTCGTGTCTTCGCGCTGTACCACCCACAATGCATATGTACCAACTCGCCCAACTGTCCATCCTATTTCTGAATGCACTGCATCAGCTTACCATACTCTTCAGTAAACGTTATGCTTGCGAGATGTGTTCTTTTTTTTCCTTAAGTTCTTCTTTGTTCTCTCTCTCTTTTTTTTTTTTCTTCTTCAGAATGGTGAGATACCTCTGCATTTCGCAGCCAGAGAAGGGCATTTGAGGACCACCAAGCTGCTCCTGGAAGATAACAGCATATCCGACCTGCTCAACAAGGTGAATATTCCCTGAGCCACGTACGCTATACTGCGCTTCTTTGTTAAGGTAGGAAAGCATTAAATTGCTCGTTATGTGATCTGTTCGTCCGCCATGTTGAAAAATACCTATCAAAAGTCTTCGTTTTGTTACCAGCACTCCCGAGTATAAGCAAGTCTGATTGCACAAGTTGTAAAGTACATGAGCCGCAGAGATATCGGTTTCACTTCGATACATGAATATTAGGGGACAGGTGAGCGATTTGAAAATCACAGTAAAAGCAACACATTGACGGCCGTTGCAGCTCGCCTTCGCCCAGAAAATTCTTCTCAGGTGTCTGTGCTTTGTGTCTGAGCTTCCTTCAAATTGGCGCTAAGTTTCCCTAAGGAATTTCACATTAACAAAGCCTGGTAGAAAGCTCTGCAATGTATTTTAATCTTAGTTTTTTTTTTTTTTCTAATGTTCCCGTGCCTCTTTATTTGCCGAATCGACTTCGTTGTTTCCTCGTACCAGAACATTCGTCCAGGCGAATTTCATTTGTAGCTGCCAATTCATCACACACATGCAATCCGTTTTAAACATGAAGAACACTATTCGTCATGAAATTTTGCTCCTTTGCGGAAACGGCGGTGCTAACTATACGTCCGTTGACATATGTTTAGCCAATACTTCTAAATAAAGCTAGTAACTGTAGGGGTGCGGTTTCATTGGTATATCTTTTTTAATTAGAAAGTCCCCTTTCCAGCCCTGCAAGAAAATGATTATGCGTAGGGAGTGCGCTATTTGAATGTGTGAACTATTAGCAAATGCATGTGCTATGACGACGGAATGACCCAAAATCGCGTTCCGACGCAAGCTGGCCCATCGAGCGCTGTAGAACTCACGCAAAAACTTGCGTGCTCAGCAACCGACCGCCGCAGTCACACAGCCGTCATGTCAGGTAAAGCCTCACAGCATTCCGTGTCTCCCGTTTACTTGTTACCATTCCCCCAGCTCCCCTATACTGGGGGCTTAACAGCATCGCTGGGCAACTAGGCGTTACAAACAATCATACATGCTCTCGCAAGTATAAACGCATATGCCCTTTCCTCGACTCTCCGCTTTCATCTGGTTCTCTTCTTCCCACCACATGCTCTGCTTGTTTTTGTAACATCTGGAAGCGTTCTAAACTGAAACTTCAAACGAAACGACACGAAACAAAACGATTGAGCTCTTTGTGGCACACTGTTTACTGCTTCATTTAGTGTTCGGTAGTACAACTTGCCAATTCGTGTTTTCATTCATTCATTTCTCTCTCGCTCGCCCTGCAGAATGGCGAGAGTCCCCTGCACGTGGCGGTCAAGAACTGCCACTTCCCTGTGGTGCAAGCCCTCCTCGAAGACTGGGAGAAAAAGAACACGGATCCTGAAGAGAAGAAGAAGCTGGCCAATCAGAAAAATCTGGTAAGTGAGCGGCCACACATTCGACGATGCAACTCGATTTCTGTGCGCGTTTATTTACTATTTTTAGAGGTTTATTGCTGACGTTGGCAGCGAGACTGGCCTCATTGGTGACGTTTGCAGGAAGGGGAGAACTCGCTGCACTACGCTGCCACCATCACCGAGAAGCAGAAGCACTACGCCACCGAAGACCGCGACATCATGCGCATCCTGCTCAAACATGGTGGTGACGTAAACGCTGAGACCAGGACGGTGAGAACATTCACGCACTACTTTGTTGCAAGTGTAGGCGTTAGGCATTTGGGAATGTCACGTGTAAGGAAGATGTTGTTCTCGACGTGCAACAACCGTTGCAATCTTGTCGCTTTTCATATACGCTTCCTAGCGCAAGTCTGCGTTATTTAAGCCACGTGCACGAGCTGTGGCCCTCGGCAACAATAACTCGACCATCCGAAGCGATGGAAGTTCCAGCAGAGTCCTGCTCAGTAAAGGGGGGAGAGGCAAAACAAGGGGTCGAACTCAGACAGACAAAAGAAGAAACCGTGGTGTCCCAAAATGCGAAAGGAATCAAGGAAGGAGTGCACAGATGGAACGTAGCAGGGTACCAATGACTGGTCTTTTTTTTATTCCCTCCTAAACTAGACGATGGAAACACCCATTCACCACTGTTCGAGAACGGGAAACGTGGCGATCCTCCAGGAGATCATCGACACCATGCCTCCGGCTGCCGTCATGATTTCGTGCAATCAACAGGCCAGGGTACGTTTTCGAAAACTCTTTAAAAGGATTGGGTAAAAAATTTTGCGCAAAAAACACAAAGGACAAAGAAGAACACAAAAGACGTTTGACAAGCGCTAACTACCAACTCTTTATTCAAGCCAAAGACACAGCTTATATATGAAAAAATCGAGCATGCGCAGAAGGGGGCAGATAAAACAGTAGCAGTCAACACAAAAACATGTCTAGAAAGGCACATTCCGCCGAGTACATGTGTACAGACGTATCGCTAACACAACGATCGGATAGCTTATCGATATGATATGCCTCTAAGAGAAGTCTAGCCTTATAATTCCCACTTCTGCCCAGAATCGTCGTCTTCCCAAATCCTGCCCTACACTTACAGGAAGCAATGTGCCGCACAAGGTTGGCGTTTTCATCTTTAACTTCAACGTTTCGAGCATGTTCCCTCAACCGGTCAGTGGGAATTATAAGGCTAGACTTCTCTTAGAGGCATATCATATTGATAAGCTATCCGATCGTTGTGTTAGCGATACGTCTGTACACATGTACTCGGCGGAATGTGCCTTTCTAGACATGTTTTTGTGTTGACTGCTACTGTTTTATCTGCCCCCTTCTGCGCATGCTCGATTTTTTCATATATAAGCTGTGTCTTTGGCTTGAATAAAGAGTTGGTAGTTAGCGCTTGTCAAACGTCTTTTGTGTTCTTCTTTGTCCTTTGTGTTTTTTGCGCAAAATTTTTTACCCAATGGATCACCAACTAGCCCGGCAACATGCTCTTCTCAACTTTAAAAGGAATTTTTCAATCGAAGCATTCCGTTTCAACGAAATTTAGGCAATCAATATATGCAGATAATTTGAAGTTAGGTGAAAATGTGTGGTTTAGAGATTACTGTCTTAAGACTGGTGGTATTCAGCCGGAACAGTGAGTGTTCAGGTAGTCAACAAGGCTGTATTCAAAACAAATTGAGTCAGTGTAAAAGTCATGCGGTAAAAACCAACTGCAAGAATGCAGTTAAGCATGCGTTTGCACATTAAAAGCGAGAGCCAGTATAGTCAGCACGATTTACGTCTAGCGAGCCACTGATAGGGCCATGAGCGACCAAGTAAATGCAAGAGGACAGCACACTTTGGTGAACGACATCAGCAACTCGTCGGGCTCTACTGCATTAAGCAAGGGCAGGAGTCAAACCAGCTTTTAGAATTAATTTAATCTTAATCTTACGTCCTTGCATTCTATTTAACCGTTCAAACAGACGCTTATAAGAGTTAGGAAGGCGGTTATATATTTTGGCTTTTCTCACTCATTTTCAACGTTTATGCTGGAAAGAGCACTTGTGAGCGTGGTGGGTGCATTTGATACGAGCAAGCGTAATTATGAGCATTACCCATCGATCTCATGCGAGCTGCGTTTCAACCTATTCCCTACTGTTCCGGTCCCGCAGAACGGCTGGGCGCCATTGCTGTACGCCTGCGACGCCGGTCATCCGAGGGCAGCTAGCCTGCTCATCCAGAACGGGGCCAGGGTGGACACGTTCGACGAGGTGAGCACGCCTGCGGCTTTTCCGCCTGAACTAATATACCTACAGGCCTAAAAGAACACGTACTAAATGTAATCACCACACGCAGGCTTCTACTCAGTGGCTCTATTTTTGCATGGTTCTCACTAGATTTCCACGGCAGCCAAGAGATCAGCGTGGGAGCTGCAATTTGAATAGAATTAACAACGCTGTTAATCTCGTCGTTACATTCACTCCTGTCCTGTTGCTGTGTTTACTTTTGTCTTGTCTGGTTGGTTCTATTTACTCTTACTGCACTTGCTGCAAGGATACCAGTGTTTGTCATATGCCAACTACAACCTGCCAGAGGCATGGTCGTGATTTTTCGAGGCTGCGACGCTTCAAACGCCGACGCCGCCGACGAACATCTTTTAATACGGATGTACTACCGCTATCACGTCAAACGTAATGAAACCCACTATGCATGAAACCCACTTGCGGCATGTAAAAGTGAGGCCGACACTATTTTAGCTTTTAATTCTGGAGGCATTGTAGCCGTGCGCCTTAATGGGCCATAACACTACCAACAAGCATCGCTTACAACGGGTAGCACAATAACGGGCACTGACCATTTGACGTGCACACATGGCTGCCTCAGAAAGCTGGCTATCCCATCACCACTCATAACAAATAAAATATAAAACATATAAAAACGGTGAACCACCAGTCTTCGAAACGGTCAGAAGAGCCATAATCTAACTCTTAGAAAAAGATTGAACATTTCTAGAACGCCGCCTTTCGGAAGAACAGGGTTCGATATATACAAACATTAGAAATGGATTCCTTTGAGGGTGACGCAGTATACTCGGCGAAGTTTAGCATGCTGCTCGTTCAGCCCGGCACCTGGTAGGACGGATTAAAACGAAGAGGCAAGGGCACCACGCACTAACGGTAGCGTAACATCACCTCATGCTTTCCCAGCAGTCAGTCTTCCTTCAAAATGTGTAGTTTTCACAATAACGCCTGTCCTTCGTTCAATTTAATTGGCGCCAGCAGGGCAGAAGATGCTCTTGGCACCGAAATGGCGGTACGATATGCCTGTGACTGGTTCTAACAGACTGGCAAGGCGGCGCTGCACCTTGCCGCCGAGAAGGGTCACGAGGAGCTTGCCGACATCCTACTGAGCGCCAAAGCGTTCGTCAACGTGCGCTCCCAGCGGGGGCTCACGCCGCTCCACCTGGCCGCCGAGAAGGGCTACGCAGAGCTGGTCCGAAAGCTGGTCGCCGAGCACGGGGCCATTCTGGACGCACTCAGCCTGGTAAGGAGTGCCCGACTGCGTGCCTGCATCTACTACAAACAGGCATGAGCGCAATTTTGTAGAAATGTGGACTAATGATCTAGGAGGACTACTGTCAGCAACGCATACCGTTAACGTGATATATCTTCCTTAAACTGCTGTATATTTTTTTCTGCTAGCTCTGATGGGTAAGGATAACGCACACTGAGTATTTATTCATTTTTGCAAAATACATGCATGCATTCATGCACGCACACACACTTCCACACATAGGCATACATACGCGTACATACATGTATACATTATGCATATACTACGGTCAATGAGACCAAGCTTGGGCCAAGCAGGCAGTAGATAAAGTGTCCAGTTCCGTGATCATGACAGATTTACATAGAAAACCGAACGAAATCTTTTTCAAGGTTAGCTGATAATAACGATGTGCCTCGAGCTAAACACTTCCTCGTTACCGGCGTGTTGAATGCACGTTTATTTATTTCGTTCCGCAGAATAAGAAGACTCCACTCCACCTGGCTGCAGCAGAAGGGAGACTCGATGTGTGCATGATTTTGCTAGAGCTTAAGGCGGATACAAATGCTTTGGACGATGTAAGTGCAGATATTCGTGTTTATTTCGTGTAAACTATAGTGTTTATTTATTTGTTTGTTTGTCTTTTTATTTATTTATGAGAAGGAAATGCTTGCACTTTATTGCTTTGCTGATGCATTTTCTTATTCTCCTTGCAACAGCAAGGACAGACTCCAATGATGCTGGCCATTGAGAACGACCATTCCGAGGTCGTAAAGCTTTTCCTCAGAGTGAAGCCGGACCTGGCCATGATGTCGAACGCCGTGAGTCTATAGTTGCACAGATGTCCAAAAGTGACTTCGTGGCATCCTTTCTTCGATACACTTTCTGACGTCATTTTCATCACATTTTTCGTATCTAGAAAGGGTTCACGTGCGCCCACATTGCTGCAATGAAGGGCAGCACGGCAGTCATCAAAGAACTGATGAAGTTTAATAAATCCATTGTGACCAGTTCCAGAAACAGGGTGAGTCTTGACGTACTCTCGTCTACATGTCTGAGCTGCATTGAGAATTTCACATATTGTAACACGTGTGTGCGTGTTCTTGCCAGACGACCGATTCTACCCCACTTCACTTGGCCTCTGCCGGAGGGTATGCGAACGTAGTTAAGATGTTACTTCAAGCAGGAGCCGACGCCAAAGAAGAGAATGCTGTGAGTGGTTTCTCCTCTCTTTTTCGAGCACTAGCTATACTACGTTCATTCGCGAGTTTCCCGTTTTTCCTGGACCTAGTAACTCATACATTCCACAGGTGGCGCCACGTACTAGTGCGCTGTAGTGCGCTGCATATTGCTTTATCTCGCCCTGCGCAGCAAACATCAGCATCTTCATCTCACGCTGTGCAGCAAACATCGTCGTATTCGCCATCGTGCCCAGCCACGAGAGCACTATGATATCGCCACAGCCGATCATGCCTCGTGTAAAACCTGGAACATCGCCGTCTTCATCAAGTGCCAACTGCAAAACAATCTCGCGCTCTGTATTGAACATCGCCGTCATCGGTAAATTCCATCTATGCTGCTCTTTCATTTAACCTCGGTTAATACGCCATACACATACGTCATCTCCTAAAGACTCAGACAACAGCCGTGCAAGACAGGCTGCCGAAAACATCGAAGAACGAAAAACTGTGTGGGTTTAAGCATGACTTGAACCTAGTGATACGAGCTAAAGTTGTGTTAAGCATGGTTTAGGCAGGCGCTCAAGCTTCGCCTTGCGCAGTAACCCCTGTGACAACACAATTTAGGCGAAAGCCTTTCTTGGTTGATGTGCTCCGTGTACACAAAGTGTGATCAGAAAACGCTCATCGCACAGAGAAAAAAATCTGTCGTCTCGACCGGGAATTGAACCACTATACCTCCATCCCTAGCCGAGAGCACTAACCGCTACTCCTCATCGGGCTCGTGAGACACAGATCGTAATTCTCCTTGTCTAAAGTAAGGATGATAGTATCGACAAACACGACGCTGCAGTTAATGATAGTAGCGATGACAATGATGCTGCAATTAGTGGTAATGATAATGATTCTGATATGTGGTTTCCCCTTTCTAACGGGTGGTCCTTACGAAAAAACTTCCGCAATTTTCCTACCCAAATTATGTAGGTGTCCTACACTCTATTATTCTTCCCAGAGATTTCTCTACATAATGTAAGTCGTCGCTTTGCTATTCTCATTCTTGCTTCCACATCCCTAACCATGTCGGCTGTCTCTCCTATTATCATCGCGTCTCTGGCAGTCGAATCGCCATCAAACAGTCGTCGAGGCGCGAATCGAAGTGCCTGTTCGAAAGTCATTCCGGCTTGTTGCTGTGGTTAGAGCAATGGACAAAACAGAGCATGCTTGGGTAGTCTCTTCTGCTTGCTGGCACACCTCAAACATCACGTCTGTTCTCTCCGCATTCCGTCCGCAGCACTTCGCAAGCTTTTTTCCATAGCACCCCGGCGAGAGCTTCGAAAAACAGCTTCCGACGTAGAACTACTCCTGCTTGATCTCTATCTTCCCGGCGCGTACGTGAGGAAGGCTGGCTTCTCAGTGGCCGCCTTCCACCGTTGCGTCTCAGCCTCTGAAACCCGTTCACAGCAGGGCTTCTAGCTGCCCTTCAGGTCGCACAAGCCGGCAAAGGGACTTCAAATTTAGCTACTAGCCCACGCACTCTCTTCCATCTTCAGGACCATTCCGGAGAACAGAAGGCAGTGTTGCACTCGATTCATCCAGCGCTCTTGATTATGGCCTCAAGACAGGATTTTAAGACCAAGCTTCGCCACCGCCTCCCGGGCCTCAAATGAGGACCACCCGATGTCTCTCTCCACTGCCTCGTTGAGTGTCCACCGATGTGCGCCGGGAGGCTGTCTTCCCCCTCACATAATGATAATGATTATGGTAGCGATGGCAATGAGGATGCAGTTAATGATAATGATGATAACAGCGATAGTGATGATGATAGTACCGATGACAATGACAATACAGATAATGAAAACTCTCCTGTAAAGTGGCTTTCACCATTTCTCAAACTTAAGTGTAGTCTGCAACCTTTTTCAATCCACGATTTATGCCCTACCACGGTGGTTAGGGTGCTCGGCTGCTGTGTCCAAGGATGCGGGATGGAATCTCGGCCGCTGCGGCCGGTTTTCGATGGAGGCGAAAAGCAAGGCGCCCGTGTGTTGTGTGATGAAAGTACACATAAAAAAAACCATGGGTCCAAAGTTCCGGCGCCCACTGCTACAGCGTTCATAGCCTGTCGCTTTGGGACATTAAACCCCATAAAACAAACCAATCCGCGATTTCTCTTTAATTAGGCCCCGCCGAGTAGGCGCAGTGGAACCGGCAGCTGCGTTTCGATGGGGGAGAAACGGAGAGGCGTCCGCGTGCTTTGCGATGTCAGGGCACGTTAAAGATCCCCAGGTGGCCCAAATTACTCCGGAGCCCTCTACTACGCTACTTCTTTCCACTTTCACTGCCATCTTTTTCCCTTCCATTACGCCTGGTTCAGGTGTCCCGTGTTCTTCTTTCCTTGTAATTGTGTCTTTCACTGGTTCAATATGTTAAATTCGCATCAACTAGCCAAAATGGTCACCGTTTTAAAGTTCATTTCTCTTTCTCTTTTCTCTGCCTCCCTCCCTCATTCCTTCTCTTTCACTTTCACTTTATTTTCACCACAATGTACAAAAGATTTACAAAAACTATATGTGGCGAGGAAAGCGGGAAAAAAGCTGCGTGCGATACAGCTTGACTGGCCCCCGCCTCCCCTTATTGGCAAGCAGGACAGCAAAAACAGCTCAAGAACATAAAAGGTTGAATGTACGTCCAAGACATGGGGAAAACTAGAAACAAAAAAAGGCAAAACAAAAACCATTATGAAGATGGATGAAAGGGAACATACTTTCTTCAACTAAACCTTTCAGCGTGGTACAGGTGTCCACAGAAAACGTGACAGACTCTTGCGTCTTTCCTTTCCTGTTGACCAATTATTCAATTATTCCTTTACTCAGCATGAAAAGCCAATGCTTGATTATGCTAATAAGAAAATTTAGAGTGTTTAATTGATCAGCTAATTAACTGAAATAATTGAAGAATGAAAATTGGACATGAGGATTAAATACAGCATACTCTATTGTAGGTCGTGGATTAAAGTATCAAAATGCTCAGAATGAAAAGCTAGGACTTGCTGATGCTAATTAAAAGTTTAGTGTGTGTAATTGATCCATTACTTTTTTTAATAACTGAACAAATGAAAATGCGTTCAAACGTGTTAGACTGTTCAGAATATAAAGCCAGTGTTTGCTGATGCTAAGTATCACTATAAAAGTTTCAAAAAAAATTAAATAGTGTGCTGTGCGATGTCAGTGTTTAAGGAACCCCAGGTGGTAGAAATATCCAGAGCCTTCCACTATACGGCGTTTCTCGCGGTCACTGCTCTACACAACATACACTTCCCCCTGCGATACACCGCGTTCTTAAGGTGCATCCCCTACCTAAGAATATGCACCCAGAGCACCATGTCGCTCGCCGTAAGGCACGCGCAGAAGCTCTTCACAAACACTATGGCTTCCAGCCAGAGACCGTTTACGTAGACGCTGCCTCATATCCCTCCCGCCCTGCGTTTGCTCTCAGCGCTGTGTTCAACTGTTTGCAACTGGTCGCGGCCGGTACAACTCTTGCTTCCACTTCCCTGGAGGCGGAGGAGGCGGCAGTTGCCCTCACCATATCTACTAATCGAGCCACCACCATCTTTAGCGACTCTAAATCCGTCGTTCGGAACTTCGACAGTGGTCGGATCTCTGGCCCAGCCTTCTGGTTCCTCGCCTCTCTCCCCCCACCCGTCCACCCTATTCAATTAATATGGATGCCCGCTCATACAGGTCACCCAGACCCCAGGCAACGAAGCAGCTCACTCTTTTGCTCGAGGATACGTCAGCCGAGCAGGGACTGCCACCGCCTGGGGAGATGCTCGCGAGCGCATGGTATCCTATCACGAAATCTCTCTCCACTAGCGTGATCAACGAACCATCTACCCTCCTCCTCATAAATCTCTGACTAAGCTACAACAGGTGACGTGGCTGCAGTCCCGTACATTCCCATCCCCTGCTTTCTTAGCTTTGATCCATCCAGGACTGTTCTCGCCGCAGTGCACCCTGTGTGGGGCACCTAAAGCTGATTTTGAACACATTATGATCAAATGCTCTGAATTCCACCCCCCAGCCACTTGGCAACTCTGCGACCTCGAGCGATGGGAGGCTGCGGTGTCCAGCTCTGACCCGGCCGTTCAAAAGCGGCTGACGGACTCGGCTTTGGGAATCGCTGGGAAGCACCAGCTTTCGGCAACAACACGTAGCCAAGAGCCGACCCGTCATTAGGATGCAATCACTTAAGGCTTCCAACATTGCATAAAGTTTTTCACCACCACCATCTCATAGCCAGGGTCTCTTTGGGACGTTGACCCCATAAAGCAAAGCAAAGCAAAGTATCTAGCACCGGCATAAAACCTCCGTTATGTTTCCTTTATGTAAGTTCTTGCACATTGACCTTGTCTCCATTGAGTTCTCACATCGTACGTTCGCACCTAGGTCGGAGTAGTCAATATAGAGACCGTGGTACTAATCCGGCAGTCAATTCTTCGGCACTGTCTAGGGCCATATCAGTTTGGAATTATCTTCCTGGCATTATCGTTTCCATAGCTAACCGCTACACATTTCGAGAGTTGTTCAACCATTACTCACCATGGTACTATTTATCAAATTTTTACATGGCTATGTATTACGGCTGGTTCCGTTCAAATGTGACGCTTATTTTCCTTTTTTGGCGTGTGTGTGTTCGGTGTGCCTTTTTAAAACACATTTCTCCGCTGTATTCTATAGCAGCACATTTCTTGGATTGCGTTTGATGGTTGCTTTTCCGCTCCTACGCCGTGTTTTAGCCTGTTATGTTCTGACCTTATGAACTGTACTTTTAGATTGTTTTTGAGCAGTTAATTTATTTAGTGTCTACGTTTCGTTGCTAATTTGTATGTTTATTTCTAGGCTGTGTAAGTTTACACTTGTTACCCCTCTTACTATATGCTCCGAACTGGGACCAGTAAGATGTTTTGCATAAATAAGTAAATATATAACCAAAGCATAAGCGAAACGAAGAAAGTACACTCAGGGTGAAAACATCGGTGTCCACCGTCTGAGAATAACGTTTAAACACATTTTTCATCTCTTTTAATTTATTTGATGTATGCCGCTCAATAACTGAAAACACTCTCTGCGCATTCCACACTTAAACCCGTTTCGTATCTCCTAGCAAGACTAATGAAGTACTTTTTCTCCCATGTCTTGGTTTCTCTCCATCCATGGTGTTCAAGGACGGGGACACTGCACTGCACTTGGCCGCTAAGAATGGTCACGTGGCGGTTGCCAGGGTACTGAGCACGATTGTGCCCTGGTCAACAACTAGCAAGAAGGTGAGACTCTTTTAGGGGATCATCATCGCACCTTTTCTAATGTGACGGCATATCTGCTCACGAGCTCTGTGGTGTTTTTCTTTCCCGCGTGCGCAGACGGGGCTGACAGCGTTGCACGTGGCAGCCAAGAACGGTCAGATGGACTTCGTTAGGGAGATGCTGACGGAGGTTCAAGCGGCTCTTGCCAGCGAACCACTTCCGGACGGTGGAGACGTAAGGGACAATCGGGCTTGCCCGTTCATTTCCGTTATGTGCCTTGCTCGCAACTTTGCCGCGCACGTAAAACGTTCTGTTCGCACTCATGGTACTCATCAATTTTAAGCTCACTGATTAACCCACAGATTCAGTAGTAGATTAAGACTTATCTGTCAATAACTGTCCTGCTCCATTATCATTTCAGCCTCTCTACAAAATCATAATCTCTGTAGAGACTAAGTTCCTCTATATATAGAGAGACTGAAGACTGAATCTCTATCGAGGGTGAATGACAAATGCATTAAAGAATTGGTGCAGGCATTGCACTAATGTATACATTAATTCATTTACTCGCAGTTTCCCAGATGTGTCCTAACAGCTACTACATGTACCGTAGAGGGTAGTTCGCTTGGATTCTTTTTCAGATAATAGTATACACAACAGAGCCAGGTAAGTTACACCACCGGTCTAAAGTAAATACACTTCAATAAGTGGCATAAGCGCGGTGTCATATTTTGTGCCGACTACGCACTAATGGCCAATAAGTGATGTCTTTTGCTGTGTGTACGCCTAAATTGTCCACATCGGGGTCCAGTTGAAGACTCGCTGTCGAGTCTAGCTCTCCCTGTTTGTTTCAGTACGGAATGACAGCGCTGCATATGGCGGCGGCTGCGGGCCACGAGGGTGTCGTCCGGATGCTGCTCAACAGTTCCGGAATTCAAGCCGACGCACCGACATTTCAAGAGGTGGGCCGGTCCTTCTCTGCATGGCACCCGCGGTAGCACCAGCTGCATGTAGTGACAGCCCGCACAGATGTTACGACCACCAGTAAGCGGGAGCAGGTCTACACTCCAAGCCTATATGTGCGCTCTTCACTTTCCCATGCGTCAAAGTGCGGTGCACGAATTGTTTCGTATGTAAGCATCCCCGAATAATGATGGTTCTTCTAGTCCTTTGTTACAGTGGTGACGTTACAGTATACGCTAGAAATGCAATAAATCGCGTTAGATATGCATACTAGGGATATAACGATATTTAATTTGAGTGCAACTATAGTAAACCCGCACGAATTACAAATACCCTGTTTCATCTCAACAAAGTCCCTGCTTCATTAGGTTGCCTGAGCGGGCCTGTCCATAGCAGAAGATAGGCGGAATGTGGACAGAAGATATTCTTTCTATTTACCGAGAACATGACATATTGCTAAAAGACAAAAAGTGAATGCTGCTTTCGCCGTCTGTCTATCCTGCCACCGTTTCTCGCGCCCAGCATGAAGTCGCCACACGTTTTCCAGATCAAACTTCGTGGACGAAAGTAAATGGCATGTGCCGCTCTCCGCTCAGAATAAGTTCGCACTCCATCGCCATCGCCTTCAGGAATGGAGCTGCACTGGTGCACTGCAGGGTAGTGACAGTGGTGCTCACCGCGCAGGGCATGTACCCTCTGCATTTTGCTGCGCAAGGCGGTCACCTTGCCGTGGCCAGCATCCTGCTGAGCCGCGCTGAGTCGCAGCTACAGTGCGTCGACAAGCTTGGCCGCACCCCGTTGCACGTGGCGGCCGCTGCCGGCAAGCGAGAGATGGTTGGCCTGCTGCACAGCCAAGGCGCTGAGATCAACGCCGCCGACAACGTGAGACAGTGAATGCGCTCCCTCTCTGTTCCTTCGAGCTGTGCACTTGGCAGTATTGCTGTAGCGGCCCAAACTTCAGCGTTATTCCATGGCTGCCATCATGGAATAACGCTGTTGACTGTTTTGTGGTATTATCTATGTCAGGATGTGTCCACCCACGGCATTCTCCTTTTTTTAAGGGAAATAAATCTGAATTGAAAAGTTTTATTTTTTTTTTTCTCCATCGCAGCTACTCCCTTTCTCTTTTACTGTCTATACTCAACTTCGGTTCATTTCTATATTGTACTTGTCCATGTCAAAGAATGAAGACATAACACAATATACTGAATGATAGGCAGAAAGGATTTCAAAGTGAATCAAGGCAAGAAAAAAAATGGTGACGACAAGCTCCGCACCAGGTTTGAGCGTGGCGCTGTACAGCGTATAATTCTGTAAGATGCCTCTATGCCACAAGAAATGACGCAATTTTCATCACGTCGGTGTGTTACCTGGCAGTCTACAAACTGAAAGGTGCGCGGCAGCAAGGACACTTTTTAAACTTCCAGATCACAGCGCCGCTCTAGCCGTAAGAGGTTATTTTCGTTCAGATCGTTCAGATGCCTCTGTCATGTGTTCGCTGTCCTCGTTCTGTTCCTGAGAGAAATGCCCTTACGGATCATTTTTGTGCACCTGCTAAAGAAAACAAATCGTTGTACTTGCGTGAGCCGCATGTTTTCTCTTTTTCTCCTTTTGCAGATGGGCTGGACGGCTCTACACTTCGCGGCGCGTAATGGATATCTCGGCGTCGTGAAGATACTCGTGGAGAACGGAGCGTATGCAAAAGCAGTGACAAAGGTGCGTATGTGAAGCACACAGACCGGTCAGAAAGACATATATTACTTGCTTTCTACTCGCCCTGACTTGTGTTGCCTTTGCCTCATCACGCATGCGTGAAAACGGCCTCGCAACTACGCAGGACGGGAAAGTACCGCTATGTCTGGCAGCGGCGGAAGGACACTACGATATCATCAGCTATCTGCTAAAGAAAGACCACGATACAACCGACCTCATGGACGACAAGCATGTGAGTGTCACTGGGCACATTTCGGACACACTTAACTCAAGCAAAATCTCGTGGTCGGGCTAAACAAATTGGGCCTGTGCCAGATGAGTGTGTAGTCTTTAATAATAAATGGAGGTGGCACGAAGGCCTCTTCAAGGAAGAGGGGCAGTATGGTCAGGGCGGTCACATTAAAGTTGCATCTCGGAGATCATAGAGTTGAGAATAAGAGCTTCGCTCTTAGTAGCAAAAATGTCGTTGTCCAGACCCGCAATATTTTTATTCGGTAGGACTAGAAGCCACATAATAGAATGCCTTATGTGTCATAAAATTCGGTGATTGGCTGAGGGAAAGCAAACCGAAAGTGTTCCTATTGGCTGGAGGAAAATGACGCCACCAGCATCAAAAGTTATGTCACAAAACCGAAAGTATCGCATATAAGTAGCGGCGCATCTGCTTGCACCCGTGGTGCCCCCTCTAAAGCCTTTCAGGGAAATATCTAACCACCAGGTGATGACCTGAAGAGATGTCTGTATATAGACAGACATGTAGGAGCCCGCAAAACCAACTATGAAAACACGACAGAAACACGATGTCAACGCATCAACAACTTCTAATGCTGCCACGTTGCCCACTCATTATATATAATTAGGTGTCCCTGTGAATATTTTTTAAAAACCCTTGAGCCTTTACTGTAACGTTTTCCTTACGGGCCATTAGGCGGAAGCTATGACCGCCATAAAATTAATATTTAAAGCAATTCTCAATTACTAAACAGTTCCTTCTCTTTTGTAGTTCCTGATCGACCTGATGGTGTCCGGGAAAGTGCATCAAAACAGGCCCATGGTAGACTTTATCCTCGCCTCCAAGGCGCCCATCGACACCGCCGTCAAAATGGCGCGCAGCTACGAGCTCCTCTCGCTCAAGGAAAAAGAGCGTGCCATGGAACTCGAAGAGATGGCCGGCTTTTGCGACAACCTAGCCAACGAACTCCTCTCCATCGCCGCCTCAAACAACAACACGGCTGCGTTGCTCCGGGCTCTGGACGCTCGCAACACGCCCTTTCTGGACGTCCTGATAGAGCTGCAGCGCAAGACGGTCGTCGCCCATCCGGCGGCGCAGAAGTACCTCACCGAGCTCTGGATGGGTAGCTACCACTGGACCACTTTCAAGATCGTCATGCTGTTTCTCGGCTTCCTCCTCTGCCCCATACTGTGGGTCGCCTCGGCGATCCTGTGTGGGAATCGCTTCTCTAATATCCCCATCGTCAAGTTTATGTCCTACTTGGTTTCGCACATCTTCTTCGTGATCGTTCTCAGCATCACCATAATCAACCCGTGGCAGCCGTTGTACACGTCCACGCACCTGGTACCTCATTGGAACGAGTGGCTCTTGATCTTCTGGCTCTTGGGCATGTTCATCACGGAGATCACGAACCCATCGGACCGAGAGGGACTAGGCTACATTAAAACAGTGGTGCTGTTCGTCAGCGCGTTCGCCATTACGACGCACCTCGTGGCGCTGTTTTTTCGTGAGGAGTACTACCGGCTAATATGCCTCTACATCCGGAATCAGTTGTTCGCCGTCGCGCTGCTCTTGGGTTTCCTCGAGTTCCTCAACTTCCTCACGTTCCACCACCTGTTCGGGCCGTGGGCCGTCATCATTAGGGACCTCATCAAGGACTTGATGCGCTTCTTGGCCATACTGCTCATCTTTCTCGTGGGGTTTTCGCTGAACATGTGCGCCGTGTACCAGCCAGTGTTCGTGCCTCCGCGCGGGGACAACATAACGCTGCCCATTTTCGGCCAGGAGTTCCAGTCACCGATCAACACGTTCGAGATGCTCTTCTTCTCGCTCTTCGGGCTCGTCGAGCCGGACTACATGCCGCCGCTGCACCTAAGCCCGCCGTTCGCAAAGATCATCGTCAAGGTGGTCTTCGGCGTGTACATGATGGTGACGGTGGTGGTGCTCATCAACCTGCTCATCGCCATGATGTCAGATACCTACCAGCGCATCCAGGCCCAGTCTGACACAGAGTGGAAGTTCGGCCGCGCAAAGCTCATCCGCAACATGAAGCGCGCCTCGCCTGCACCGGCGCCCCTCAACTGCCTCACTTTCATCCCGGAGCTGATCATGAACAAGTGCTCCTTCAAGAAAGGTGCTTTTGTTTTATCTATCCCGCCGTATAAGTCAGCGGCCGATACGCTGAGAACGCTTGTCGCATGCAATGTAAGGTCGACGCAAACAGGGCACAAACTTGGCCACAAATATTTGAAGGGACATTGAGGACAAACACGTTTTCCGGTGTGGAGAGGGTATCGCGTTCTCATCATAAAGGGACCTCTCTCGCCGAAAACGAAGCTTTTATACTCCAGAAAAGAGAAAATCGGAAACGAAATGGTGATGTTGCCGTCACCGGCCGACTTCGCAAGTAAAATGCCTACGTCGACACAGATTTTCGGGCGGAAATCCTAGAGGTTTCGCTACATTGCCACTCACATCATGGCGGTTGCAACTTGTCCTTCAGTAAAGCCGTCGGGTGTTTGAATCGACTGGCTGAGATATTTTTAATCTAACTTTAAGCGGTAATAAAAATGGCGGGGTTTTAAGCGTGGCTTGAACCTAGTGATACAAGCAAAAACTGTGCATGGTAATGCATAATTTGGCAGTTTACGCGCACGCTCATGCTTCCCTTTGAGAGGCGCGATAATCCCTGTAACACGCCTTTCAATCCGCGACTTTTTTTATATTTCTTTTAAAGGTTAGGTTTTGGAGAACGAAGGTGCAGTAGATTTTTGTGTGGATGCCACGTAATGATGGGCATGTACGCTTAATCAGATCGAGGTCACACCACCTTTTTGAAGGTCACGCGGCCAGTCAGGCTGACTGGCTGATATACATATGGCGTAGTGAAGCTTTCGTTTCAAAATGCATTTTAAGAATTTAACATTTGCACCTCACAAGTCCTGGAAAATGATAAGCGCCTTCCCGGCATCCTTCACGGTGCGACGCGGTAGTGGCATGCAGTGCCCTTTCACAAGCAGCCTGCGCCCGACGCTATGGTGTAATGGTTAGGACGCTTGATTACTGTGCCCAAGGATGCGGGATCGAATTCCGGCCGAGGCGACCGCTTCACAATGGAAGCGAAAATCTAGGCGCCCGTGTGCTATGCGATGTCAGTGCACGTCAAAGAACCCAAGGTGGTCGAATTTTCCAGAGCGCTCTACTACGGCGTCTCTCATAGCCTGAGTCATCTTGGGACATTAAAACAATTAAACCATACACCAAACAAGCACCCTGCGTCGCATGTGAGGCTTCACCGCACGGCGTGCTGAACGGCATATGACGAGCGCACATTTTGGAAGCAGCGGAATAACCATGCACGGTGGAAGCGCGCGATACCGCCTTCCGAAACGCCGCGCAACTGCGATCGATTAGCTGGCTGATGACCGTCGCAGCCGCGGACAGCGCAAAGCTTATAAAAGCAAAACAAATTAAGTACCCTCCCTATTATAGGAGATGAGGCCGTTGCTGTTTCGTTACACTTGCCGTTGCGAGCATGTCAGAGGTGAGCGGTCAACTGCGCGGTCTGAAGACTGCTATTTTGACGATCGTTTACGAAGTGCCCAGACGCTGCCCAACGGGTGCGAGACCCGTAGCGCTCGTCCAACGCTATAGCCTTGCATGGACCTCGGCTAGGACCGCGCAGACAAAACATTATCAAAAGACCCGTAGGGGTTTCGAAACAATGTTTTTAAAGAATTTTTCATTACTTGACGAGTGTTTCCTTCAATCACAGACATATTTATCCGCATCTCCGAATTAACAGGGGTCGAATTAACGAGCATTTATACTTGCATGTCTTGGAAATCACGCCGAACAGACAGGAAGCAGCCTCCACCTCGGCCGCCACCAACTTTATATACTATATACCCTCCGGCGCCACCGGCCGCCGCGCCAGTCATGGCGCGCAGTTATAGGCTTTACCCATTCTTCCGTAGTTATTGCATTTTTGTTTCTTTTTTTTTTCCTTTCTCCGTTAGACATGAGCAGGTTCTTACTATGCCTCCCTATCGCGGTAGCGGCGTAGTACCCAGACCTCTATGGAACTTGGCCGGACCAAGCTGGGTAGTTCGAATTATCCGAAAGTCAGAGTTATCGCAGAGATGACAGCGCGAAAGAGACAGGGACGAGATACGACGACAAGGAGTCGTCCTTGTCTTCGTTGTCGTCTCGTCCCTGTCCCTTTTAAGCTGCCATCTGTTCAAAAACGTGTATCAATACACCCAGTTTACCACATAAATTGAATTGTCGCGTATCAAATTAGCAAGGTTTCACTAATAACATTCAAAAGTTAACATTGGTATAATGTTTGGCCTGAATGTTACATAATGTTTTTCTTTTTTTTTTTATGTCACAACAACATTAGGCAATATACAGACAACTTAGATAACAATTTTGAAACGTTATTTAATGTTTGGAGTTACCTGGACTTTTTCTTGTTATATATGTATTGTCACCTCGGGTGCACAGTAACGCCGCCAGCTTTTCGCACAATTGTCCTCAGTGTCCAATTGAAAGGCAGAATGGAAGAAGAAAAGTTCGTACACGTTCGTCTCAAGTTAAACCCTGCCGGACACTAAATAAAGTTGTCACTCACTCACTTACTCCTCTCTCACTCGCTACATGTCACCAAGGCGACAGTGATGTGTTCTGTTGGTATGCGGCTCGCGTCGTTTTATAGCAATAATATTAGCAAGCTTCGCCTTCCTGAGCTGCGATTCTTTTTCTTTTTTTTTTTTTCTAATTACGTGCATGGTAAGGTTGAAAGATAAGTTGCATTCAAATGAATGTGTGGAACGTCTTCATTCACAAGAGCGCGTAACTATCCTACACTTTATGCTAGAAGACGCACAAATCGTCGAGGAATGAGAACGGCTGCCGATGCGGACGGCACATAGCATTGGTGACCTTTACGTCAAATTTACGTCACCTTTCCAGCGCGCTTTTGGAGTTTGATGTTGGGAAACAACCAACATCTGATGGCAAATGGTACTGCCTGTAAGCTGGGTGAGGCTGAACGGAAAGAGCGTGAAGCGAGAGCGGTTCTACGTTACCAGTCAAGCGTTCAAAATAGCGACCTCGTGAACGCTTTGTTGAAATCGGAGATTGTCTAGCCACGCAAGTGTTTGCAGCTGGTGTTCACGGTTAGAACAAAACTTGTAGTAAGACTTAAAGTTGGGCGAGTTGAATCTGGTTCATTATGAAGGTAGCGCGAAAAACGAGGACCAAGAGTAGGACACAACACGAGCGCTTGTGTTGTGTCCTTCTGCTCTTGGTCCTCGTTTTTCGCGCTACCTTCAAAATGAACAAAACTTGTGTTCATACTAATATCAGAGGTCAAAGGCGCGGAGGAAACGCTTATCCCTACCTTCTCTGACCGAAGGCAGATTCGGGTGGCTACACTCGAAGGATGTGAAATTTGGAAGCGGTCCCATTCGAACCATGTATTTCTCAATTTTTATTTTCATGCAAAACAAAAAAAAAACAAAAAAACCCTTCTATGGCGAAGTTTCCCTACGCAAAATTTCTCGCTTAGAGGTGGGGCGAGTGAGACCTTAGTCATACATCTCGCCCTGGTTCTGACCTGTACAAAGGAAGCTGTCTTGGACTTAATCCATCATGGCGCCCATAACGTCAAGTAAAACCCTTCCTCGAACTTGCACTTCCCTAGCGAGAAAAATTTGGCAGTTAAACATGTAATTACGGAGCAGGGCCCGCCGGCCTGAACTGCCATGTATTTTAGTGCGGCCGAGCAAGCGTGTGTTGTTCGATGATACGTTTGCAAACATGAGTAAGGCATGTAAAACTGGGAGCAAAGGATTTTTTTTTTCTTGAATTGGGGGTCTTACCTGCGTTGTTCGTCCTTATTGGAACTAATTAGTCGGTTTCGAATTAAGTCCGAGTAGCTTAACTCCTGAACACGAAAGTCGTATGTTGCCATGAGATGGAGATCGCATTATTCGACCCTGAATATAACGAATTATTACTTATATCGAACACTAAAACATCCCTTTGAAAGGTCCAATGCAATGAAGGTCCGATCTGCAGTCAGGGAGCCGTATTTATGGGTTCAAAAATGGAGGTGCATTTGAGAGCGGTCCGATATAAAGCAAGTGCAGCCTTCTATTTCGACGCCGGTTGGCGAAACGGAAATGGGGGAGCTTAGCAGCATGCACATGCTGCCGGAGGGGGCGTGCACACTAACTCCTCTTCAGCGCATTTACTAGAGGTCTGTCTTCAGTGTTTACGCATTGATTGGTCCAACACGCATTTGCAGTTCCGGCACCCCGCATATATATGTGCCGAGTTTCAAGTACAGTATATGTTACGCCTTGGTTCCACTGGCAGGACGTGCTGGCCCGAGATAGTTTGTTTCAATGACCCTCAAGTGCCTATATGAAACGTCCTCCAGAATTTATTTTAAAGCATGAACTGCTTTCGTGACACGTTCATCCACCAACCATGGGAGACTTTTCCGCCATCAGGCGCTCATCCGTCGCCATGGTGTTCAGTTAAAATGAAAGGCGCGGTAGAACTCTTAGTTATGGGATCAAGGAAGTGACAAAAGGCGAGATATTAAAAAAAAAACACCTTTTAAGCGAGTTTCGCGAGTTACGCGACACATTGCAAGCGTAGTAAATGTTGACTTCTAGTTTGCCCACAAAACGCACGCGGTTAGCTCAGTTGGTAGAACGACTATCCCGGAAAGGTGGTGGTCCCGGGTTCGATCCCTGAACCAGGACAAATTGTCTTTAACTACGAAGTTTTCCTTTGTAGCCGTATGGCTGGGCTCGAGTGGACGTCAATGAGTAATTACTCCCTTATCACAAATCTACTCCGCCTTGGGGAATTCCCCTAAATATTCAATCAAAAAGCAACATATGTGGTCTATCAGGACTCCCGATTAATCTAGAACACTTGGATTTAATAACGGTCAGTGACGTAGCATAGGGCATGGGCGCGAGCGTAGTGATCTTTTCGTACGCAGTGATTTCAACTAGCTCGTTGGGGTTTGGCGGCGCAACCTGTATGCTTGCTTAAAACCATATGATATTGCCAGTTGAAATCAAGCGGGCGTAACTGCTTGCCGTTCTGCAGCGCGGTACCGATGAGCAACATTGATTATTCGTGCCAAGCGGAACAGCCTAGCAAATTGTTCTGGTGGTTGGGGGAGGGGATACTGATCACGGCTTATGTTGGCCAACATGAGTGGCACCACTCTTGGTGACTAGCGCTTGCACCTGCAGCAGAATTTTCGTCTACGTCTGAACCCTTACCCTCTCCGGTGCCACTGCGTCGGGAGGTCCGGGCTCTCCGGGTATTACAGAAAGATTGGAAGGCTGTACTTGGTCTCTTTCGTAAAAAAAAATCGGGTTCAGCACGTTTTTCCTGTTTAAAATTTCAGGCCACGGAAGGGGTTTCCCCCGCAAAATTCTGCCATCAGAACACACACACACATCGGGCAGTGCGCAGTGCCCCTGCACACGACGCATTTTCTAACGGCTCTCCCGCAGTCAGGTCGCCTGCGCTGCCTTATACACCTGCTGGCAGCAGTAGCTACACAAACACACGGCAAAACCACGCGACGAGGCGAACATACACAGCAGTTCGAAATAGTCCTCGGTATAGCGTGCCCGTATTCCTCGCAACACCGCTGTCATGCAGAGAAGCTAGCACCCAATGCACCACTGTTATGCGATGAAGCCCTACTTCGCTGCCCAAAACGTTGCGGAAACGAACTTTGCTTTGTTTTAATCAAAGGTTATCTGTTTGTAGTGCACTACAAACAGGAGTCGACCTCTCGTGACTGCTATTTACGAAGCACTGTCCACTGGTGCTAGTGACACTGGTGACACCCAGCAAGCGGTGCGCTGCGCTGCCAAGTAGCCCGCCTTGTGCCTCTAGGAAACAGATTCCTGTACGCAACACCTACAGGGGTTTATATCCCTGTTTTTTGTAGATAGCCCCTTATTCGGGCCGACATATTTTTACACCGACGAATCCAAAAAATAAAATTAATGCTTCTCCTTTACTCTTAACCATCCGCAACCCCTTCAAATTTACACCCTTCAACTTCAGTTCATGCCCCTGGGAGGAAACATGCCACTTAAGTGGCAGTATCATACTCTTGCTTCTACTTGTGAATAAACTTTGAACACCTAACTACTTCAACTACTTCACGATTGAACGAGCCCTTGGCAGCCTCCTTTCAGGTGTAGCCTGGTAGCAACAGATAAGCGCCAACCTAAAAGCAATGGATCCTGCAGAGAATGCATAGGCCACAAAAACGAAATAATTTCATGCTTCATACATAGCTCAACATGTTGAGTGGGATGCAGCTCTTCCTCACCAATGTTCAGAGATGCAGTCAGGAGGCATAATTTTTACAGCTGGTGTTTTGACAGGGTGCATTTTTCCCATACGTTCATTCCTTGCGTTTCTCTCCCTCTGCTACGCAGTAAAAGGAGGCAGCACACTCTCCATGCTAAAGGACATGGGTTCTGGACAGACACAAAGCAGGGCCAACTCTGCCACTGGACCGCGCGGCAACAGGAGGATTATGCCACTAGGTGAGCAGATTGCATTTTATGATCAAACATCGGGAATGTAAACTGGCCACAATTGCCACTCTTAAGAAATCAAATATTTCTACGACTACATGCAAAAACCAGATCAGAGGCTATCTGCACTCGAAACCATACTTTCTAGCCCTATGTAATGCTTCTGAATTAAATGCAATAAAACAGACAATGGGTGTCAAGCATGAGAACAGTGGTGCTACCACAGCTATGGCTTCTGGGATAGAAATGGATAGCAAATTTAGTAGGTTGCATAAACTGTTTTTGTTTCCACCGACTCGCATTGTAACTCCTCTTAAAACATTTAGTACAAAGACGTCAAGAAACAAGTCATTCCTCCATGCTTTCCAGCAAAACGTCTTCCTTAGTATCGCAAACATCTTTTAAATCTCTTGTGACGACACCACTGGTCGCATGTGCAATGCTATCAGTTGTGCGCACATGATACCTTTATGATGCACTTCTTGCAAGTCTAAGTATTAGTGCATTGAATGGATGTATTAATCAAGAATTCTAAGAAGTTCAAAATTATCATGCTCATATCCTTTTCTGCCATCCTTTTTTTTTTTTTTCAGAGGAGATGATGCAAGGCATGAACAAATTGACAAACGTGGTCGACTGGCCGTCCATATCAAACAAGTACCTGGAAAACTTTGAGGTGCGCAGGGCCTCACTATCTGTGGTTGAGACACTGCAGAAGTCATCCAGCAACAAGAAGGAGTAAGGGCGTATGAAAGAAGATAGGACATCAAACTCGAGGTGCTAGCTTCAGCTTCTAAGCAGGATGACACACATTTTACGGCCTTAGAGTCCACTGCAGAAGAACTTAGTGGCGAACACGAGTGCTTGTCCATCTGCCTAGAGGCTACCCTTGAGACATGTTGTACATTCCCTGCAGTCAATCTGATTGAGTTCTGCAAAGGTGCGGTGGCACAGTATACAATCTCAAAGTCTGTAAAAGTTTTTCTGTAAAAACAAAGCACGCCAAATGTTACAAATGGCAAGTAATTTTGCACAGCGCGAGACCTTGCCCGTTTCAATTTCGCATACTAATCACAAACTGTCAGCAGAGTGTTGGAAAGCTTGTAGACCCTTGTTCTGTATGATATACACTTCTAGAAAAAAAGCATTTGCTTCCAGCCTGGTACCACTTAAAAGTTGCAAGTTTCTCAAAGCAAGATGTGCACTCCTTTCGGCATCTGTTGCAGATTGTTACAAGCACCATGCAAGACTCTGTTCAACATTTTGTTAAGTATGTGCTGCACCCAGCAGCAGGTGAACAACTGTTCTCACTCATGAGCCATGTATCATACGAAAGCTAACAGTCAAAGATGATTTGATGGTTTATACCTGCTCTGTAAATATATTTACTGATACCACATATATTTGGTCAGCGTGTACACACTGCTCACTGTCTACACAGAGGTTTACTGTTTGTACAAGAATGTAGATAATTTAGGGTACTTTGGATCTCTTTGGAAAGTATGAATGATTACAGTTTAGTAGTGGGCATAAACTGTAACGGTTAATCTTACATTGATCAATGGGAGAGTGAGCCTTAATGTCAGGAAAATGAGATGCCAAACTGTCCAAAGAAAACCCAGGTACTAACACTACAATACAAGGCACCCTGTATGCTTTTTCATCAACATGTGACTTCCGATTGGCAGAGTGGTTAAGGCACTCTGCTATTCTACATTCTCATTCATGACTGTGGCAGGCTCTTACAGATAAGTATGAATGTTATGATATAAAAAAAAAAAATCCAGAGCATGTTGAATACTACCGTTTGGTTTCATTTAATGAGAAGTTTTTTAGTGTTGTAGTATCCGTAAGTGCTAATGCACTGTCTTTTGCTGCAAGCTTCAAACACTTGTTGCATGAGGTTTGCAATGTTTGAAACAAGTGCCTGTTTTCCAGCCATTGCTGTTAAATGAGCTATTAGCAAAGGATAGTGCCCGATTTTCAACACAAGAGAGATAATAAACACCAACTGTAGTAACTGCAGTGGCACAGTAAAACATGCACAGTATGCTGGCTTCAATGGCAACAATTCTCAAAATATACTGAACATTGACTGCATGCCCTTGAAGTAGTTTTCAGCCGTTATACCATTTCCTGAGACTAAGACTTCTTTCTCATCCTTATGTTGTTGACAAATACTGCTCTACTCAAATATCAGTCTTCAAATAGTGAAATCCTGTTTCATGCTGGAGAAAAAAAAGTTTTATTCCTTAGCCCCTGTGGTGTCTTCTTTTTCATCCTCTTCTTCACTCTCTTCATCCTCAGAGTCATCCTCATCATCATCCTCGTCATCTTCATCATCTTCATTATCATCATCCACATCACCTGCGCCACCACCTGCAGCAGATGATTTAGTAAAAAAATCTAGCTTAAGTATGTGGTGCTTGATATTGCAACAAACTGCCACAAACGCAGTTAAGGGGGGCAACATGTGTCAGCACTAAGAAATGGCTGATTCCCACCACGCTGATAAAAGTTCATTGTTCCTGAAGACCATGAAATTACAAACCAATAACAAGGTGACAGGTTAACTTAACAGTGATAGCATGAGCAATTACACAATGACGTAATTGGCAATCAACGATGTTAGCCAAGCTTCAATAGAGTGGGCACTATTCATCAAACATGAGGCATTAAGCAAAATAAAGTTGACAGCAAGTGTCAAAAGTGCCCACCCTACAGCACTATGATCAGTCGCTCAAACATATTTAACTTATAATAAGAGAGTAATTACTCACTGACATCCACCCAAGCGCAGCCATACGGCTACAAAGGAAAGCTATACAGCTTTCTCAGAAACTTCGTAGTTGAAGAAAAATTCGTCCTGATCCGGGAATCGAACCCGGCACCACCGCCTTTCCGGGGCAGTCGCTCTACCGACTGAGCTAACTAAGACAGTCAGCAGATCAGATGGTAGGGCGAGAGCGAATTGATCTATAACTCGAAGTGGGAAAGGTGTTGGTCAAATATTTAGGGGAATCCCCCAAGGTGGAGTAGATTTGTAATAAGGGAGTAATTACTCATTGCATCCACCCAAGCGCAGCCATACGGCTACAAAGGAAAGCTATACAGCGTTCTCAGAAACTTCGTAGTTAAAAATTCATCCTGGTCCAGGGATTGAACCCAGGGCCACCGCTCTACCAACTGAGCTAACCAGGACAATCAGCAAAACAGATAGTAGGGCGAGAGCGAATTGATCCCTCAGGGCGGCGTAGATTTGTAATAAAAGATATTTACTCATTGAAATCCATCCAAGCGCAGCCATACGGCTACGAAGGAAAGGCAGTGGTCCAGAGTTCGATCCCTGAACCTGGATGAATTTTTTTTAACTACGAATTTTCTGAGAAAGCTGTATAGCTTTCCTTTGTAGCCGTATTGCTGCACTGGGTGGATGTCAATGAGTAATTACTCCCTTCTTACAAATCTACTCCACCTTGAGGAGTTCTCCTAAATATCTGACCATTTCTAACCTATGTTCAGACACCAGAAAAGCTACAGGGAAATAAATTACCAAACTACCAACTCCTTTATTTTATCTTTCAAAACATCAGCTGTTACTTGACGCTCGCTTTGCAAAACTCTGTAAGTCAGCTTTCCTGCATAGCAAAATCCCCTTTATGCCATGGTGGCATGGCCCGTCGTAGAGGCAGAAGTTGTGTGCAGCATTGAATACTTCAATTTTATGCGTTATGCCGTGCACATTGCTGACATAAAGCATTCTTTTGCAATTGTAACGTAGGGAGAGAGAATGGTTCTAGGGCAGAGTGGTTTGGCAGAGCCGCTCTTTAACCACAACAGCAACACAGGGCAGAGGAGCGCAGAGAATGGATGTGACATTGTTATCACAATAGACGTCTCCAGCCTTTTACCCGATCTATACCCTCAAAACAGGCTTGGATGCCATGATGAAGGCGCTTTTTCTGTGCGGAGAAGCTGGCTTCCAGAGTTTTGCATAGGGTCCTTCAGCTGAATATAAGGCAGACAAACACAGGCCGAATTCCAAAAAAGTTGCTGATTCACATCACACCATGGCAAACAAATTGCAAACTGCTGTCCATCACAGAAGTGTAAGCTGTAAATATCGAAAATGTTCGAAATTTGCAGCAATGTTGCTTACCTGAACCATAATAGCTGTAGCCACACTCCCCATAGCTGCTGCCAGCACCATACCCTTCGTCGTCATCATCATCCCGCCCAGCTTGCTGCCTTCCGTAATTGTGGTGTCGAGCTACAACACAAAAAGCAACTTAATATTAAGCCTCTGAATTATTTTGCATGCATAAATTTAGAAATTAAAGATCAGATTAAAAACAAAGTATCAAGTGAAACACTCTAGTTTGCACGTTACCTTATCTCTACTTAGCACTCTCACGCAACTATGCAGTTTATTAGGTACTGAAATTTACAATTAAAAATTTTGTCAAAAAACAAAGAAGAGAAATGAAAAGTACTGAAAAGAGTCCTAGATGTATGTAAGATTTAAAAACTGCATTTTACTATTAATGACAACTCAAACTGCCCAGAATAACTTGAACTAGCACTTTCCTGCACACAAAGGTGACTAGTACGACTGGCCACATTTAACACAGAATTCACAAGTAGTATGACTTCTGTGTTATGTAAAGTAAAGCAGTTCAGTAGCTTAAATGGAAGCCTTCCTTATAAACAAGTATAATGCAGTGTTAAATTATGCTTATTAATTGATCAGGAGTGCACATGCAGATGAGTAGGGAAAAGGCTTACAGCCTCTACATACAGAAACAAATTAATTTATTTGTTCAAGCTGTCATATACATGTTGCATGTGATGGAAATCGCTCAGTCAAGGCACAGCCTCTAGTATAGTCATCATCATCATCAGCCTGACTATACCCACTGCAGGGCAAAGGCCTCTCCCATATTTCTCCAATTAACCCGTTTCTGTGCTAGCTGCATCCACTTGACCCCTGCGAACTTCTTAACCTCATAGTAATGAGCCATTAATTATTAATATCTATTTGCATAGTATAGAGCGACACATGCAAGAAAACTTCACTGACTCTAGGTCTAATGAGACTGCACACATGACAGAAAAGAGAGAAAGGACACTATCTAACACCACCATTTGTAAGTAGCTCCTTATGCCTAAGTTTCCAACCTCGCCTCGTCCCAAAAATGGCTCCCACCAAGCACGCAATCACAGATGTGATTAATATCAAAGATACTTCACCCAACCAGATATGCTGTCGACCTCACACAACTAGCATGATTTCCTCTTTTCCTTAGTTTATACTTTTTTTTTTACCAATTACTGGACATATGTTTATCTTCCCCACTGCAGAAGATCATTTCCAGCCATGCCATCAGACCTCACAAACCTTTAGTGAATCGCAGCTGCTAAGATAACCATTATGCCAAGAACAGTTTGTGCGAGAACGGCAATGCTGCTAGGTTGCGTTTTACAATGTGTACTTAGACAGCAAGCATAGAAAATGTTATGCATGTTCACCAGTGAAAAGTTTTTTTAAAAAGCACTTCCTTTGAATTAAAAGAAAGTTTGAGAAAAATGAGAGAACTATGTTAAGGCAGTAAACCATAATTCCTGGGCCCCACCATGGCGATGCAGTGGCTAGGGCGCTCGACTACTGTGCCCAAGGATGCGTGATTGAAACCCGGCAGTGCACGTTAAGAAAACCCAGGTGGTCGAAATTGCCAGAGCCCATCACTACGGCGTCTCTCATAGCCTGAATCGCTTTAGGACGTAAAACCCCGCAAACTAAACCAAATCCCAATTGCTCATTAACGTGTAGTCAAACTCATTTATAACAATATTGAATTGCCAACGGAATATCACTGTTATAACCAATTGCTGTTATAATTGGATTATGCCAAAAAAAAAGATGACAAACTTAATGCCAGGAAAATAGCATACAATCTTTATTTCATTGATGGAAAAACCTATCAGTCAGCTACTGTTTCATGGCATATTTAGTTCACAACTCTTTGTGGTGTGCCTAATTCTGCACATGCCCAAGTGCAGAATAAGCAAAAATGAAGTCCCTGTGCATCGTCACCATGCACAAATTCTTCAAGTCTCGACACCCTACCATTAATATTACACAGTTGGGAACTTTGCGAACCTTCGTGTTACTGGCATTTCGAATGAAGCCTGCTTTCCATAAGAAATTCTTGATGCAAAATCTGATGGGCTTGCAGGAGTGAGGAAACAATAACAGCATAAAGGAAATCATTCGCATTATGTGTGTGGCTCAACTGGTGTGGTTGCAGCATTTCCATGTTGTCTCTCTTACAATTAGTTTTTGGTGACCAGATTAAATTGTTAGAACTGATAATTTGCTAGACAGCATAGCTATAAGCAGTTTATTTTACCACCGAAAACATCAAAAAGGTGACAGTGCCGCGTTAGCCCATTATAACATTATCTCCGATATATTATTATAAGTGGTATTTTTATAAGTAGGTCTGACTGTACTTGTTTTCTTGACCTTTCGACATGAAAGCAAGCCCCTAGGGAGAGCATCACAAGAAATGAAGTATTAGGCTACAAGTGAAAGCCGTGCAATACTCCCAAAGGTTTGTAGCTCAAGAATTGCCCTCACTTTGGGGATTTAATCACGAACCATTGCCAGTTGCTTTACGAGTGGAGCTGAAGAAAATAGCTGGCAGACATATCTCTGATGCCAAAGTAACCAACAAATCATAAAGGCTGTTTGTCTAATACGCTTAAACAATATTTCGACCAGCATACAACCAAACACACCCCCCCCCCCCCCCCCCCCAGACCCAGCCCCCATTCACTTCCAAAGGTGATGAATCGACGGGATCATTTGCGGTGGGCATAGTGCAAAAGCCACTGAGCCGATTGAGTGGGCCAGCTCCTGTTCACTATGATTTGTAAAGTTGTACTTAGACGGCGCTCCACACATACTTGTTGGACGCTACTTGGATGTGTTCAGGGTGTCTAGCAAACCACTATTTTCAAAATCCTTGACTTTTCCACGTTTCCCCCTGATTATTTCAGTTCAAATTCCCTGACGAGTGAAGAGGCTCAAAAATGTACCTGCTGATGATAACAAAAAAAAAAAAGCTATTTATTAATCATATTCCACAATTTAGAATAGTGAAAAGGCTGTAATTAGTGTTAATGGCCGTTAAAAACATCAAAAGTTTACTGAAAATTAAAAGCGCACTGATGCCAGCCTCAGAGCACGCGCAAAGGCATTTGAGCCGCCCATCCAGCAAACAGCCGAACTAATCCAATCCAATATGGCTGCGTGCACACACTTGGCATTTTCCAGGGACCATAGCAGCACAGCTCACCGATTGCTTTCGTGCTCTGGCCGCTGCCAGCGCAGTTATTCCTGCTTTTTGCCGCATACTACTCTACGCAGCACTTCCGCATATTTTATCGAGTACCCACCTCACGGGTTCTTCTATTGTGGCAGCTCAGCCATGCACTGGCAAGACAGCACACACAAAAAAACAATCTGCATGAATTACATACTTGCTCTGCACCAGCTTAAAATGAAAATGCACTGCAGAATATATCGTGCGATTTTCCCTGACGACGAAATTTTTGATGGTTTCCCTGACACTTCTGATTTTTCCTGGTGAATAAAATTTCCCTGAAAATTCCCAGCTTTTCCGGTTGCTAGACACTCTGGTATTGTCAACAGGCGCCAACACTTATTGTGTTGTTGGAATCAGAAATTTGCTGTTTTTGTTTTTCTTCACTGTTGTTGAAAACGGGCAACATGGGAGGCCATTTCAAGTGCTCCGCGCTTGGCAGCAAGTGGGTTAAAATGCATTCAAAGCTTTCTCCAAAATGGAATAAGAGAACCCCCACAGGCGATGTGAATATATATGTTACCATGCCATTACGTCCTCTTTAAGTGACAAGACCTAGCAAATGCAAAAGCAACACAAGGTGCATGAGGGCTCGCCAATACGGGAAGGCTCCCAGGACCTCTCAAACTTACTTGACATGCTGAGGTCCTTTGTCTGCTGAGTCTCAAAGCCACACTTGGGACATGGCATGGGTTGATTTCGCTCATATTTGAACCCTTTCCGCTTGACATGGTCATCACAATAGCATGTCTGACAAACAAGATGGAAACAAAAGACATTAATCAAGCCTACCTTAAAGACCACAATTTTTTTTTGTGACATAGATAATTCCATATGACACAATACAGTCAAAGCACAGTAGGATTCATATGGACTGCATTAAGGTTGCAGTACAAACGCAGCTGGATTAACCCTCAGTGATAAATTAGGTGCTTTTACACTAAACAAAGGCTTCACACATGCGACAGAATTTTCCTCAAGGGTGAAGGTGAACGAAGATGGGCGGGCAGGTGCTTGGTGGCATTTCTGGAGAGCGAAGGCAGGGAGTCAGGTTATTGGTGGAAGGTTGTGAGTGGACTGCTCCTAAGCTAGGAGAGTGCAGCTAGGAGGTGGCTAGTATGTGAAGCTCCCAATTCACAGTTTTTGGGGACCCAGACAGGTGCTTTTGCAAAGTGACAGCCGCACCACTTTCACAATAAAAGGCAGCACCTATCGATGAGAGAGTGACAGGTTGATCTGTGATGTCTTTTTGCACTTCATCTATGCTAGCCAAGCACAGCTTGCATCGTAGCGTGTTTTACTTTATACAAGCCACTTGGTTATTGAAGAGTAAAATAATTCAGCACTAACAAAACAGGAAGACTTCTTACCTTGCAGCGCAAACAAGAGTGGTTACCAAGCCGGTTGCAGGACATACCTGAAAAAAAAAATGTTGTATATATATATATATAAATATATATAACAGCAATGTGTTGGAGCATACTCCTAAGCCACACATGGCTATTTTTGTCAACTCTTTTGCTTGTATCACCAGCATATTTTTTTTTGCAGTGAGCACTTCTTTTACTTGAATCTTTTTCTCAGCTTGAAAACAATAAGCCCCACCGCGGTGGTGCAGTGGTAAGATCCCCGGCTACTGTGCCGGAGTTCCAGGGTTCGACCCCGACCGCGGCAGCTGCATTTCGATGGAAGCAAACCAAAGTGGCGTCCGTGTGCTGTGCGATGTCAGCGCACGCTAAAGATCTCCAGGTGATCGAAATTGCTCCGTAGCCCTCCACTACGGCTCCCCTTTCTCTCTTTCCACTTTCACTCCCACCTTCCTTCCTTCCCTTATGACACGGTTCAGGTGTCCACAAATCAAGTGTGACAGATACTGCGCCTTTCCCTTCCTGTGAACCAATTATTATTTCACAATAAAAAAAGTGCAAGTCAGATGAAACACTTATCGTAAAAACCTGCTTATAATACAACATTGTTTTTCCCCAATTTTATCAAGTCAGATTTCCACCTCATAACATATGTGGATCCAACAAATTTCAGTCCAAATTCGCAGTTCCTGCCTCATTATTAATCAGCGCTATCAGCACTACACTTCCAGTGAGAGGAGGCGCTGTGTAGTGGTGGCGTTGGCAGACTGTTTCGATGGTTTCAATTTCACCATGCTGGCCCTACGATCCTTGCGACCACAGTTCCCGTGACGCACATGCGACGCAAGGAGGTAAACTATACCTCGCACAATGAATGGATGGCAAAAGGATCACTAGGCAGGCTGCATGGGTCTCTCACAGGCCTCTCCAGTCATGCTGGCCACGCCCTATAGATGAATTGCGGAAGGAGCGCTTTGGTCATGCTTGCGAGAAATGCGAGATACCAAACGCATTTAGAGGTATTGAAGAAGTTTCTAGAGAAAGATGACTCTAGCAAGGAATTCTCGGCACACGATACGTACGCCGGACGACGACGATTGCAGAAGTCCTGAATCCAAGAACACTTCCTGAGCGCACATGCCACGCGCCTGCGTGTGATGCTGGACGCGAATGAATAGGTGCGGGCATGACATATGTTAGCCAGCTGCTTGTGTGATACTGTTTCGCGTCTGAGCTGGAAGCGGCCTATTGGTTTGAGAACAACCAGAGGAGCCATGTGGCCAGGGCAAATTTGAGTTGCTCTTTTCCACACGGTGCGTGAAATTACCCGATCAAGCTTGGCGACGCGATAAGGGGAGCAAACCAGCACCGGTAATTAAGGTGCGTGGCACTGTTCGAAGCCTGGGGTGGTGAAGCATCGGACACGAAAATGCAGACCGCGTAAGCCTCGAGGGGGCAACTGCAAAACGTAGTGCAAATAAATACTTTTTTTTATATTTCCTTTCTCACATTATACACAGATGAAAACGTTTCCCCCGTTTTTCACTATCCCGAAATTACACCTCGGATCATATGAAGGTTTTTACTGTAGTCTGGCCAACAACCTAATCATATGTATGATACGCACTCACTGGACATGAGCGAAGAAATTAAAAGACAACTGTTCACAGATCCACAGCAACATGGCTCACATTTCAGAGTCTCGGCCTCCAGGATTTGACAGCTGGCCTGATGTTCAAACTGGTCATCCTCGCAAAGAAAGCTGTTGCAGAAAGAACACTTAAATATGCGCCCACCTAGGAGAGAAAAGCAACGGCATAAGTTAGTCGAAAGAGAGGTCTAAACATTAGTAGTCATTCAGCCAGGGTCACCTCGCCCAGCACTCTTACCATGCTCCCACACATAGCGTTCACACTCTATGCATGTAGCATCTTGTAGGGGACATGTGCAGGCATGGCTGGTCAGACACTGCCTCCCATGACAAATCCAGGCTTCACAGTAGTCACATATGGCCCCCTGAGAAAGAGACAACAGCTGAAACCGCAGCACAAAATGCAAAACGTGTGTCCACATACTTAGTGCCAGTTCGCAAATTCAGCAATGCTGAAACCAGGGAGATGAAGCTATTCAATGAGAACTGAAACCAAGCACTTTTGCAACTGCTTTACCATAAGCAAAAGTGAACCAATCATGTTGCCAACCTGTGGCCTAAACAAAAAAACAAAAAATTGCTGAAGGTTTAACTCGTCTAAACCTAATTATACAAAGCGAAAGTATGTCACTTGCAGATGACATTGATGACACTGCAAGGTCCTCTGCACAACATTTCGAGAAGGCCCAGCTTCCCTTGGGTCCATAGCGAAGCGCGCACTGCCTAAGCGAGTGGTGGACTCCAAGCGTGCGGCAAGATAATCAGTCTGATAGCGGGAGCGTGCATGCGTGGCAGCTCCAACTGCTACGGAAGACAGAATGCGCACGCCGGTGGCAGAACCACCGCAGCGAGTGGATAGTCACATGGTCAAGTCAGCACAGCTACGGCGTGGCTGAAGGTCGATAAAAGTCAAAGCGACCAAGTCAGCGACACTCGCGGAACATGGCGTAGTAAAGCTGTCACTTTAAATATCCAGCACAACATTTAAAGGGCAGTAAGAGAAGAGATACACGCATGTGTATGTGGTAGACAGGTAACTCTCCCCAAAAGCAAGCTTGATCAAAAAAAGAACCTCGAGACTACAGCATAGATGTTCAATGCAGTGCTGGCATTGTAATTTCAATGTTCTCCATGAAGTTTGCAGCAATTAACCCATTATACATTGTGTCCTTCCTAGGAAATGTCAGAGAGAGCAGGGCCCGCTCATATCTCCGAAGATGATAGTGGAGTGGTACCACACGTCTCTACAACGGACGCTGTTTTACCACAGAACTAAGTGCTTTATGGACATGCTTCCCAGCTCCTCCTCAGATATCTTCACGTAATTGGACAACAAGTGGTAACAGTCGTGGTTAAATATATTGCCAGGTGCTTACATACCAGGTCTAAGAGCACCTTTAGCCTAGGACACAAAACTGTGCCATGAATGGTGACAGATTTTCCACAGTGGAGCCAACACTAGCAGCATATATTCATGGGTAGTCTAGCCAAAAGCTACCAGCAAACTTGTCTTCATACCACATCAATCTCCCACTTAATAGGGATACTGCACAAAATTTTAGATTGTCTATTTTTGTACTCGAATGAAGCTGGCATTCCTATAGTAAAGATTCCTATAGTAAAGGGATGGAAGCTATTTTAGAGTGCTTTCTTTATAAACCAACAAAATGTCTTTAGAAGCAGCCATTTAATTACTAGAGAGCATCTTCAGGAGCATGTAATCACCAACAGTTGATATAGTAAAGATTTTTGCCACTCCAGGTGACTTTACTATAAAGGGGTTCCTGTATTCAGTATAGGCACAAGTGCATTTTATCAAGTTGTAGAGGGAGTTAAGAGACAATCTACCCAGTTTTTTCTATCAACATACCTCCTACATGATCATTTTTTTTCTGCCCTTTAATAAAGGCCATGAAATTTGAAAAAGTAACGCTACTGCATTACGACGTTCTGAACCATATAACTTTTTTAAAAAGCATGCCAAAGTGAGCAGCCGAAGCCCACTTTGGCGGGCTGCACAATGATAAAAATAAAGAAAATGGAAGCTGCCTTGAATTATGTGTCTTCAGTACATTTTCTTTCGTGACTGTTTTGCCAGTGTGATAGCTCAAGGAAAGCTATGTGCGAGTTGCCTGTAAGCAACCTGCCAATCGTTTCTCAGTGATCATGGCTCGTGCTTTCCATGCCCCAACAGAACGTGCTGATGCATTTTTAAGACTAGGCTGACAGCAGCATCGGTCACCCATTTCGAGACAGTGAGCGCACATGCTTCATTGAGTCAAAGCTGTTTGGCAGTGCTAAATACTATTGAGAGCAAAACTGACACTGCCCTCGAAGTTCTGAACTGTGCTAAACCGCATGTGGGTGCCACCTAACGAAGAACTTCAGGTATTGGATCTGTGCAGAGTGCATAAGTTTCGGGCAGCACCCACATGCACTGCAGCATGGCTCAGAACTTGGAGGGCAATCTGTTAGTTTTGCTCACAATTGCACAAAATGGTAGTGCAAAAGTGCAGTCACGTGATATTTTATCATATCTTTGACCAATGTCACCATCTACGAAAGTCGCTTTTTGACCAGAACGGTCGCATAACCTCTGCAAGTCGCAAGTGTGAACGGACCTCCAAAGTTCGAGCATCAAAAATTCATGATATGCACTGCAACTTACAACCATGCCAAGTCCCGTCGTAAATTGGCCTGAATGTTTGACAACACAGTCGCCAGTCTTCATCATGCATTTCATTTTTCCTGTGAAACAAAAAAAAAAAAGGACTTTTTTCAGTCACGTAATACCCACCTTTACCACACTCCATATATTCTGAATACGGGACATAGCGCTCACTGCCAATAAATGGCACTCTGAATTTATATTATAACCCCGCATCAAAGAAGCAAAAATGCACAATAAAAATTCCAAATAAGTACAAATGATCTCACCACATTTAGCACAGACTGGTAGTCGCTGAACAGCCGAACAGAAGTAGCAGAAAGCCCGGTTTTTTTGTTTCCTGTGAGTGGATGAAGAAACATTTTGACCCCCTACTTTGAGACCGGCTGGTGGAAGATGCCACCAGCCTCATGGTTTTCCCATCCTTCAATGTAATCGAGGCCCCGTCATTTATGGAAATAGGATATTGATTTTGATTTATATTTAGTCTTTTATTATTATTTCATTACTATTATTATTTTATTTTGTATTTGATTTTTATTTAGCATTTCTAGGACATGCACAACCGTATCTCCCTTTACAACACTGCATTTCAAAACGGCTTTGTTTTCCTTAACAGGACGCTTCCCACTAAATTAACATAGAAAGCCACGTTTACAATTTTGCTGGTTCCTATTTATTTAGAGTTTTTTTTTTTTTTCTAAACTGCGTTTACTCAACATACACCATCTGCGTAGCTTTACGTTTCACAATTTGTTTCCACGTGTTTATTTTTACATCCCTGCCACTAACTTTACACCCTGACTGGTTACTGGCAACCCTCACTCGTTTATTTTTCACCATAGCCTTTTACTTTTTATTCATATACATAACAAAACAGACGGCCGTGCTCCACAAAGCACTTGATAAGCACAGCAGTGTATGTAAGTACAAACAAGCAAACAAACAAAAAAAGAAGACTGGTTACCTGCAGCATTTGTCACACTCCTGTAAAAACGCGCAGAAACAAGCTTGTTATTTCTCATCAAGCAGAATATGCAATTTTAAACAAGCGTGAAACGCCGCAGACATACCATCACGGCATTGCACGGATGTTCACCCAAGTTAACCCGGGCCGCATTTCCCCGAATGGCTTTCTGCCGAAGCTTCTGCTTCTCCGCCTTTTTCCTCTGGCCCGTTTTCTTTTTCGGCATGATCTGGACAGAAAGCGACAAAGCGGTGCAGTTGAAAAAAAATCAGTGATTCAGTGTGGATCGGAGGTCGCAACCACCGTGGTCGCAACCAAGGAGGTCGAGTACCTCCTTGGTCGCAATACTGCGAAAGCGATGTTGGCCTTTTGCGTCGCAATCGCCAAATATAACACACCTTTTTCTGCAGTCCCAAACCAACTGACGAAGCTACAACTACAACAAACTAAAGTTGAGCCGTAAGTATTGCAGGATTGCAGCACCAAACGGTGGCCGCAGCGACTCGGAAACCGCGATCAGTGCGCCGCCATTGATTTTGATGATGCTGATAGCGTTTTTGAAGTGGATGTGTTTTTAGCTGTAGTTTTTACATACAAATAATTTCCTTCATAACGTCACACATTCATGCCTAAATGTAAAAAATTAAAACAACAAATACTTACGAGCATGTAACGTTGTTTAATTTTACCTGAGTGTCTCGCATTCCTGAGCTTTAACAGGTCACAGACGTCACTCGTTTAGCAACAATGCAAGTGCGAACTTCGTTCGTGTGGATCGGGATGGAGCAGTAAACAGGAGCTGTGCTATGTTAGTATCACGACACCGTTAACTTCGACCATGGGTCTGTTACCGCTCGAATTCACAGACTGTCTTACTGACAGCCCGTATTTCCGCGAGAATCTCCATGCGCACGAAAACGAGCTGGACCGGACGAGTCAGGCAATCAAAGGGATCATCAAGGAGGTCAAGGATCTGCTGAACGCTGCTAGAAGTGAGTTTTTCTTAGAAGTTTTGCGCCGCCTTTTTCTTTTGCGGCACGTGTTCAGAACGCGCAATGCAATACAAGAATGGTACGTAATTTTGAGGTGACCGTATTAGACAATACGACCGATCAGCGTGCGCCGAGTAACTTTTTGAAGCCGCGTCGCGAGTCCCACCCACATCGACACCTAACGCTTGTTGGTGCCGGTGCTCACACGTCTTCACGAGCGTCGTTCTTGGATCGGGTTTCTACACTGTGTGGTGGCTCATCCTCTCTTCACGCAGTAAACAAATACCATGTACGGCAGGTGCATCGAGCAGCGTCGGTACGTGCGCTGCCAAGAATAATGGTGCATGGTTTTCCGCAAGCCGGAAAAGTTTAGCGAGCGCGCGCGCGGGAGTTTGTTGCCATTAACGAAAGCCGCGCGTTGCAAATGATTTGGAACGACAGAACTCGCATTCTTTTGTGACAAGGGCATGGCGTAACGGATGGTGCGACGTCGTCATGCATTATCTTAATTGTTTCGTCATTGCGCTTTACGAGTCAGTTGACAGCGCAAGATTTGGGAATGTTATCATGGGAAGCGTTCAAGTGCAAGTCCGTAATCCCGTGTATATATATATATATATATATATATATATATATGTGTGTGTGTGTGTGTGTGTGTGTGTGTGTGTGTGTGTGTGTGTGTGTGTGTGTGTGTGTGTGTGTGTGTGTGTGTGTGTGTGTGTGTGTGTGTGTGTGTGTGTGTGTGTGTGTGTGTGTGTGTGTGTGTGTGTGTGTGTGTGTATTTTCTGTCCCGTATTTTTCAAACAATGCTGCCGCTACTAGCACAAGTGTGGACTGAGGTGTAATGCTGTAAATAGATAATTTTGCAATGACCATACGTTGCACAAGGGCAGTGAAAGAATACCCACCAGGGAGAGTGTCGGGCAGGGAGACGAATTTCTCCGCTTTTCTTTTTTCTTTTTTTTTTTTTTTTTTTTCACGGCATGCTGACGAGAAATATTCATACCATTGGATTCTGAAAATTTATGTAGGCGTGTTAACAGAAAGCGCCTCAACATCTTTTGGCAGATTTAATGCAAGTATATATAATTGTGCTGCCAACATCAAAGGAAATGTAAAAGCATGAAAATATCTAATGCAATTTAAATAGTCTAATAACACTTCGAAAAAAATTTTCAGATGGAATTCAGTCTTCCTCAGCTAAGGTCTCCTCATTTTGCTTTCTGCATTTAGCCTTGTTTTCATTTTAAAGGTGCTTCAAGTACAGATACCTTTATTGAACATAAATTTGAGGATGTAGTTTTCCATTGTGATGTGATAGCCTACCAGTGCCCACCTTGGTATCGTAACACGGAGGCTGAAGAAAAAGCTACATAGTATTAAGGACAGAGCAGCAAGCTATGGAAGTGGTCTATCACGGCATAACACAGGGTGCAGAGAATCAGATGGAAAGTCACGTTTACCAGATTAGGTAGGTTCTTTTCATGTAATGCAGAAATGCATAGGGAGCTTTGTTGACATCCAGAATTCTGCCACGCATCCACGAAAATGATTACTTTTGTCGACCACCCGCAAATGCTGCATAACAGTCCTGAAATTTCTGCACAGCTTCATTGTAGCTGCTAGTTAAAATCGTATATAAATGACAGGACTTGCAGTTGTCTCAATAGTAGCAGTACTTGCTTTTGTTATCTTGCTTCTTGTGTGGGTAGGGACTCTTCAGTGTAAGGGGTATATTGTACGACTCACAAAATGTTGCAATGCTTCAACTTGTGCTACATGTGATGTCTGACAAAATACCACATTGTACTAGGAAATCATTTCACAGATCTCGCAGCTATTAATACAAAGAAGTAATGCTACTGCTATATGTGCTGTAAAATTTCTTTGAACCTTATCTACAGAAACGAAGTGCCTGTCAGTATCTCTGTACTGATGGCACTTTCACTGGTACAGTGAAATTGAGGTGTATCATATGGACTAAACACTTCTCAGCTTCAGTATTAGTGCCATCATTGTATGCATGCATTCTGTACCTTTTAAGCAGTACCATGGTGTTTTCAAATGGCCATATCAGAAAAGCTGTGGAGGATTTTAAGAGCCTACTTGACATTGTGTGTATAACTTCTGAACTGTTTAATCGAAGGTATTAACATAAGCAGTCTTACCTAAGCTGTTATTTAATAGAAATCTGAGACCTAATGTTAAGGAGTGAGTGGCATTTCTTCCCTAACATAGCAGTCTGGGCATGTTGGTTATTCGTGATGAAAATGTGCAGTGCAAAGAAAGACACAGCGCTTATGTGTCTCGTGTGTTGCCATTGTGTCTTTCTTTGCGCTGCACATTTTCATCTGCATTTCTTCCACTTATTTATACCACACCCACACCACCTGAACATGCCAACTCAGCCCAGCACCCCTCCCAACGGGGAGTTATGCTAACTAGCTAGGACCTGGATACTTTCTCTGCATTCATGAGGGAGCTCTATAAACTTAAAAGTGAGAGCATTCTGCTTTTAATTGAAAGTACAGGATCTCCCTTTCAGAAAGCCATTGCTAATAGGATTTCATACTTCTATATTCTGTCTTTGAAAACAGAAAGAGTGCAATCATTTGTATATTGATTGTACCTTACATGTCTTCTTGCAGACCTTTCAAGAGCACAACGAAATCTTGCCAACAGCTTCATAAATTTTAGACTGGAGTGCATTGGAAACAGCCAGACTGATGATGAAATTGTGATTGGTAAGTTTTATTTTTTAATGTCTGTGACATTATTCTGGAGCCCTCCAGTGTAGCCAGGGGGTTGTGGTGGGGGGGGGGGCGGGGGAGGTCAATGTCAGAACACTACCCAAAAACTTACTGGAGCATAAAAATGAGGTTGTTTAGGAGGAGCAGGCTCCTTTTAGCGTACAACACGCCGAGGAAGTTATTTCTGGCTATGCCACTGACTTGCAGCTACCCTGATAACCTTGTGAGCTGTTTTGGAGCATAAAACCCACAATTTAGGTTTTTTTTGTAGTTGCAGTGCACATATAAAACATTCTAGCGATTTCCTGGTGGCATATAAAGAAAATTCTGCAAAGGTGGTTTTTGTTTTCAAGGCAGTATAATTATGGCCTAATTTTTTTACAAGTTGTAATCTGCAGTGAGTTTGTATTGACAGAGTAATTAATAGCTCAGTACAGTCACTGTAATATACGTCTCAAGCAATTCCTTGCATATGCTTACTCACTTATTGGTGACAGTAGTGCACAGGTAACTTTGGTGCGTTTCAAGCGTTCTTTCAGGCTGGAGTCCTGTGCAGGACAAACGTTGGAACTGAGTTTTTTTGTTTGTTTTTTTTTTTTGTCATAAATAACTACTCATTTTGGCAATGCATACTTTGCATGAGTAGGAACCACATCACCAAACTGAGTTTTCATTACAGTGGGATGTTCTCCAAGGGTCAGTGTTGCCACTTCTACAGATTAGCTTCGTCTTTCAGTTTTCTGCTCTTTTTTCTTTTTTTCCAGTAGCAAGAGCGATAATATATATTTGACCCAAGTCTCGCATCTAGGTGCAATGCAGTTGCTCTGTAAGTGAAGGAGGAGAACCGAATTTGAGTTGTGTACGCCTGTCAGCACAGGCAGCTTCCAAAACGGACCACAAGCGTACCGACGCCGTTGTTTAACTTCACTCTGTTCTTCTTGCGCTTTCGCAGCGCTCAGCCGCAGTTTCCCGCCGATTTTCGCCCACAGTAAAACTGAAGGACTCTGTTGAAACGCCGAGGCGTAGCTACTCGCCGGTGCGACTAGTTTCAGAGAACACACCCAATGTTTCCAGGGCTATCTCCTCCCACCTGTTGGATAACGTAACATCCCGAGGCTGTGCTGTCCTAAAGGCTGTCCTAAAGGCTGTCCTAAAGGCTGTCCTAAAGGTGGTCGAAAGGCGACAGTGGCGGCCGAAAACTGACCGTAGTGTTTGTTTTCGCCCGCTGTCTTCGTGTTGCCTCCGGTAGCCGAGCCTAAAGTCCCTAGATGAGCCCATCCGGAGGATTTGCCGAGTCGTGCGGCGTTCGCCTCCGATCAGCTGGCCGTCCGCAGTGGAAACGCTGTAGTCTGAATCGCGGTCTGCGTTGGTGGAATAAACTCGGCTATGGTGTGTTGTGTGGGAATTATCTAACTTGTCGGAACAGCTCAGGTTCTGAAGGACGTCGTAGCGGAGGGCTTTGGATTAATTAGGCCACCTGGAGATATTTAAAGTACGTTGGCATTATACAGCACATGGGGCGCCATTTGCGTTCCGCTTTTACAAAAACCGGATTCGGACCAGGGTACTCCGGCATTAGCAGCCAAGTGTCAAAGCACTGAGCCACGTCGGCGGGTTCCAACAAAAAGGAAACCGGAAACAGGCGTAATATATGCGCCGAATCGGCTCGTTATGGTTGAGAAATTTGCGAGAATTGAAATATGACGAATGGCATGGCATTTAAGAAAATTAACAATTGTGCCTATTGGCGTGTGGCCGGTCTTTTCTTTTTTTTTTTTTTTTTTTTTCTTCTACGCGGTTTGCATGGCACCGTTTCGATCGTTCAGTCATTTGACGTTTCAGAAAGGTACAGGAAAGAAAATAAAAAAACAATGTTGGTTCGGTGCTTAGTTTTCGCTGTCTTCCGCCTGGTTGTAGCTAAACAACGCTCTGCGCGACCTGTCGCGGCGCACTGCTTTTATTTTTTATTTTTTTCGGGCGCGTTGTTGCGGTCTTGCCTCGTTGCTCTTCAAGTGCCGCGACATGGTGACAGTGAACACCTGGGGCTCGCGCATGGGAAGTGATGGAACGTCGGGTCGGAGCGGCGGTCCCAGCGAGTTGTTGAACCCGTTTGCAAACCCGCGCTGTAACGCTCCGCTGTCTGGCTTCTAGCTTTTTGTCTGGGTTTTTCATGATCGCGTTCTTCAAAACACTGCGTTCAAAACACGGCACTACTTCAACGCTAAAATTTAGGCTTGTTCTTAGTAACGTGTTCCAGCTGCCGTGCGGAAGATGCCTTGCTCACTCTAATATGCCGAAGTAAAGGTTTTGTTCACTCAGTTTAAAAGAACGCGACACCATACTTGGGGACGAGAGCACTGGAGCTAGTATATTTTGCCTTTCTCTGCTCTCATCTCTTGCTCATTTAAGTAGCATTAATTATCACGGAGAATAGCCTGAAAGTGTAGCAGACTGTTTCGCGACGGTGATTGCGGCAACGAACTGGGTCTGAGATTCCGCATTTGCGCGCGCGCCGCGGTGTCACCGTCTGCACCATTCGCGGGGGACGCGCGGCATTCAAGCTCGGCTCATTGTACGTGTGTCCTCCAAAAAAGAGGACCGATCTGCGAGATTTATGGAGATAGCCTACCTTGACGTCTCCCTGGCGCCGGTGCCTTTGTCCGTCGTTCTGCGTCGTGTGCCATTGCCTTCACAGACAGCTGGCGAGCAGACGGCGGCCTAGTTCACGTGCCAGACGAGCGCCCGA
The DNA here is from genome assembly GCF_055883805.1 of Amblyomma maculatum. Lineage (NCBI taxonomy): Eukaryota > Metazoa > Arthropoda > Arachnida > Ixodida > Ixodidae > Amblyomma > Amblyomma maculatum. The sequence goes on along the minus strand of NC_139347.1, from coordinate 52,240,235 downwards.
TGAGACGCAGTCATGTGTCCGTCGTCTCCTGGACCGATCATGTTCACTGAGACACCGCCGGTCGTCGGAGCACGTGTTCGCGAATGAATCGAGCGTAATAATCGCATGTTTACACGTGCGCCGTTTTTGTTTGTGTGTTTCAGCCGGCTCGCTGAAGGAGTTCGGTCGGCTGCTGATGACCATCGAAGATGAGAGGGACCGAATGGTGCGTGTTTTCTTTTATTTTTGCTTTTACAACAGATGCGGGTAATTGCGCGGATAGATTGCGGAAGAATGCATGCTTGTTTATCTCCACCGCTATAGGGTTAAAACGGGACCCGAATGCAGTGCTGGGGCACGCGGTAAGTGACCATAGTTATAACGTTTATGGTTTGGCACAGTGATAGTGGCGAGTGGTAATGACGGACGACGACTTCTAGAGCGAACTATTCTATGGCCAAGCTCGCGCGTGGCTTGTCTAGAGCGCTCGAGCTATTTTCTACGGACTAAAAGGTGCGCAAGTTTGTAGCAGGCGGCGGTTTTCATAGACGATGTTTTGCATGAAGCCTCCTCCTCCTCCCCCCCCCCTTTTTTTTTTTCTCGAAAAAAAGTGTAAGGAAAGCAGCTGCGCTAAGATTTTACTTTTTGTCCCCGCAGCACACCGCTGCAGTCAGCTCACGTCTGTGCCAAAGTAAAAGGAGAAAAGAAAAAAACAAAAAAAGAACTGTTTCACTCGGCGACGGTGAAAGCGACTTGCGCGGCCTGCAGTTGTTGATCCCACGTGCCGCGGCTGCCGGCCGCACGTTTTCAGATGAATGTGTTGTCGATAGTGGTGCACGGGCCCCGCATAATTCTGACTCCGTAATCGGGACCTTTGCAAAAAGTAATAATAATAATGCGCCGATGATTACATCGCTGTGTAATGCGAAATTCGAGCGCAGCTCTTTACGATTTTTTTTTTATTTTGTGCTGTATTTAGCAAAGGATTTTAGAAAGTCATGTGGGTATCCACAGTTACAAAACTTTATTTTTCATGTATAGTACTGTTTTTCAAGTTATACTCCTTTACCGTCCTTGGTTGTGATGAAGGAAGATGTGGTGCGAGAAATGGAGAAGGATATGTTCCACTTACTGGACTAATACCTGGTCCTAAGGGTCATCTATACAGGTGCTTAACGAGGTCTCCACAGCAGTGGGAAGAATTACGAGTTTGAGGAACGAGATTTTTTCGCGCATAAATGGCATATGAAGTTCTTCTTTGTCTTCTTATGTAAATGTTGTAATTTACTAATTAGTAATTAATATAATTTTTCTAATTTACGAACTATTTAGATAATAAATGTAATTTGCAAAGTTGGAGGCCACCTTCAGAAACCCCATTTCGTTTATTTCCAATGAAGAAAAGTCTTGTGTATTTTTTTTTTTTTCACAAGCTTTAAGAAAGCCCGCGAAATACCAAAAAAAAATATCACGTGACTAACGCATTCGTGCTCCACGATTCTGGTGCTCTCAATCGTGGTTTAAGTGAACGAAATTAGCTGCGGCCGTCGCTCGACAGCCCAGTTCCAGCGGTGGGCTGATATGTTGGCGATGGTTGCACCTTCACGTGCGCCGGCTGCCTGAAGCGAAGAAATCATCGCATATACATGCCCAGAGGCCATTGGCGTACGACGGACGCCCGACGGATGTCCTTTTTTGGATGTTCGGACGTCCGACAGAAATCCGTTTATGCTCAACATATATACGTACCACGGACGTGTATATCGTTTGTAGCTCCGTATTACGTCTCACGGACGTCCGACGGACACCCGGAGGCGGACATTTCCCGGAACTTGCGCAGGGCCCCTTTGATGTAAAAACTTGCCGGTAACATTCGTGTAAAGCTCAGCAAGCATGTGCCGCGCATATTTTAGTCGTATAGTGCTCAATGGCTTTGTCCCGAAAGAGTAAAGCAGAAAACAGAATATGCAACAGGTGTTTATTTCCCGTTGTCTGCTTTACTTTCATTAATAAAAACAAAGCACTGAACAGCAGTGTGCAAACAAAAATTTCCATGAATTATTTTTAACCCTTGACTAACTTTGCTTGGACACCCTGTATAATATGTAGTGACCCCTTATCGCGTTAATGGGGACATCGGTAGCCCTTCGCTGGCGTTTACAAAACTGCCCGAGACTTCTATGTTTCGCACGACTATGGAAGTAAGCAGGAGGCCGACCAAGATTCTGTACCCCCCGGTTGGCCAGTGTCAGCTGTGATAGCTGCCCACCGGTTACGCCAGCGCCGCTCGAACCAGGAACGGGCGCCTAGAGTTGCGCTCTAAAAGAAAGAAAAAAAAAAAGACAATCGTTGCTAACCGCAACGTGAGCGCATACACGAGATAGCTCGCGTTGTGTGTGTCGAAACAAAGCGATAAGACCGCGTACGTATGCCCAGTAGCGGAACAGCACCAATAAAGGAAGTTATAGACGAGGCGGAACGTGGCTGCAGCTGCGTGCTGCGATTTTCGTTATTCCCTGCCAGCGAAAGGATCAGACGCGTCCGCAGTCTCACTCGGAAAAATCCTGCCGCCTGCAAGCAGCCCGGGAGATAACTGGAGAAATTTCAGCCGGATCCATAGCCTGAAAAATCCAACTAAGCGACCTGCGGGACCGCATTTTGTAGCGATTTTATTTGGTGCCCTGCATGGACCGAGCTCGGTCCCACCTTTGCCGGCGCAATTCCTTTTTGCCGCGTTAAAGTTTTTCACTCGGGTTCCGGGAGCGGCTCGCGAGGATAACCAGTGCCGACGCAACCTGCGATCCGGATTTTTGCCAGTGGAGTAATTAGTTTCTCTAGCGCAGGGCGCGGATTGGGCGAAGCTGCCATCTAATGTTCGCTTCTCCTCAGCCGTGGGTGTGAACCGTGCATCTATATAGATTGTTCAGTGAAAGCATAGTAGCAATAATGGAACAAGAAAGGCAGGTGTGGCTATATGTTATTTATTATAAGGAAAGCCGTGGGGGAGAAGAAGGCACATCTTGCGAGTGTCTGCGCCTCAGGATGTAGTTCGCCACGGCTGCATCATGTCCCTTGCAAATGCTGTGTATTACCAAAATTTTCTTCGGTTTTTGTTTGTTTGTCGTTCCTCTTGCTGTTTAGTCTTGAAAGCGGAGTACTACCGCAGTTATACTTCCCTGATGGCGCGAGGTGGACTGCGCGGTGCGGGGGCAACAGATCAAGGCTAGGCAGATTTAGAATATAGGGTCAGATCACATAGAGGGACGCTCTAACCACACCTACAGCCACACCCTTCTCGCTTTCAGCTTAGCATTCCGCGCGTGCGCACTAGGCGCCCCCCTATCCCCCTAAACGATAGGGCCACCCTATCCATGCTACTGAAAACGCGCTGCCCAATAGCCGAGTCTCCTCGCTTCGGGCAAGGTCGCAAGCGATAGGCCATGGCGTCGTCCTCGCCAAGGTTTGCCTCGTGCGGTTACCGCTTCAGGGTGCGTAACAGCCCTGGCAGACGCGGTCAAAGGTGAATAGGGACGTGGTTGCAAATCCCGATATGCTGCATAGCCGCGTCAAGAAACTGGCTATACCTTCACGGAAGAAACCCTCGATCGGCCGGCCTTAGTCGTCGTATACCTGTTTCGATTTTGTTTTTTTTTTAAGTCACAGCTTTAGGCCTTGTTAAAACCTTGCAGTGTTTTTGAAACCGGGATTAAGTGTGCTTTTGAAAATTTTAGTAGTGTACTTTATATCGGGAAGCATGTGACAGCGGGAGCGTGTTAAGCAAAATTATAAACCTCCTCGGTAGCAGTCCTCAATCCAAGAACCGTTGTGGTTATCGCCTGGCAATCGGCTTTGTGAAAATAACGGGAAGTGGGCGTCATTCAGAAGAGGCTTATGCGAAGGCACCTTACACAGCTCGCCATAGGGGCATAGCGTACTCACAGTGCAATCCACTCACTGTCCGCTCACTGTCCTCTGGCCGCTCCTTCGACAGTGTCATTCATTTTAAAACACATGTTTGCATAGAGCATTGAAGAGGGTTTTTGTTTTTTGCTTTTATTTTTTAAAGTTGACTTTCCGTACCGATAATCGCGTCAATAATCTATTCTTATCGGGAACATTAACTGCGCAACGTTGTGCGCAGTTTTCGTTGAATAATCTGTGGCGCCTGAACCACAACCCGACAGCCTTTCGCGAGGAGACTGCACGACGATTTTGCTGGTTTTCATCATCAGCCTGATTATACCCACTGCAGGGCAAAGGCCTCTCTCATATTTCTCCACTTAACCCGGTTCTGTGCTAGCTGCATCCACTTGACCCCTGCGAACTTCTTAATCTCATCCGCCCACCTAACTTTCTGCCGCCCCCTGCTACGCTTTCCTTCCCTTGGAATCCAGTTTGTTACCCTCAGCGACCATCGGTTATCCTCTCTTCGCACTACATGTCCTGCCCATGCCCATTTCTTCTTCTTAATTTCCACTAGAATTTCAGTAACTTGAGTTATTTCTCTGACCCATTCTGCACGCTTTCTATCTCTTAATGTTACCCCTACCATTTTTCGCTCCATAGCCCTCTGAGTTGACCTCAACTTAAGTAGAACTCTCTTGGTTAGCCTCCACGTTTCAGCCCCATAGGTGAGTACAGGTAAGATGCAACTGTTGTATACTTTCCTCTTGAGCGATACCGGTAAGCTGCTAGTCATAATCTGCAAGTGCTTGCCAAATGCGCTCCATCCCAATCTTATTCTTCTTGTTATTTCCTTTTCATGGTCCGGATCTGCGGTTACTACATGTCCTAAGTAGACATATTCGCCTACTACTTGCAGTACTTCGCTACCTAACGTAAACTGCTGTTCCTTCCCGAGGCTGTTGAACATTACCTTAGTCTTCTACATATTGATTTTCAAGCCTACCTTTCTACTTTTTCTGTCTAGGTCATCAATCATTATTTGCAGTTCATCTCCCGAGTTGCTTAGCAAGGCAATGTCATCAGCAAATCGCAGATCACTGAGGTATTCTCCATCTACCCTTATCCCTAACTGCTCCCATTCCAAGCCTCTGAATACTTCCTTTTTTGCTCAGTGCTAAACCTTTTTGGGTATGTCTTATGACTGCCACTGCCAAAGTTCAAAGCCCGCTCCTGAAACGTAATCCGAACGGCGGCCCTCCTTTAAAAGGTATGCCGACAACTGCAACACGCGCCCAGGACCATCGGAGCGGAGCGCGGAGGCGAAAATGTCGCGTGTACTGCGGGCATGTATAACCACAGCCGGTCTCGAGGGAGAGCGCAATAACAATGGCCACGCCAGGCGGTTGTCGCCTCTGGTGTTGTCGCTCTGGGGGAAAACTCGGATCACGCTGACTATAAAGCGGCAGCTTTATCGCCTCCTGAGAAATAGCGGTCTTCTTTGTCGGCCTGATACGGCGGTGGACTCGACGCGCTTATTCATTCTTGTCTCGCGCATTCCAGCCGGTCCTTAGGCTTCCGCCTTTATCGCGCTGCTAGACTCGCCTCGCCTGCGAAGGTGTCGGAAGGGGGCTGGGCGCAAGCTTTGACCCCTTGCTATCATTCTAACCGCTAAGGTTTAGTTTTAAGCCTGTGTTGGACTGAAAAGGCGTGCGCGAGGACGCTTGGTTTCGGGAGCGCGCGGGAGAAGGTGCAATGCGTTAACAATCATTTCATTACGTTAACGCCGGGCTGAAACGGTCACAGCGTTAGAGATGGCATACGTTAACGTCGGTAATCAAGCACAGGCGCACAGAAAAAGAAGTCGGCGTTGTTATTGCCCGCGAAAGGCGCTGCCGCTGCTTTTCCCTGTACCTTGAGCTCTTTTCGGCGGCCCCAAATTCGCACGCTTCCACTCCGTTCTTTGATGCCTTCGCGCGCAAGGTGACTGGAACGGTTGCCGACTGCCGTGAGGACTGGGAGGAGTTTCTTTTTCATATAGAGGCCTCCAGTGCGGTGGCCGGTGGCGATCCGGGATTGTCTTGTATCGGCCCTTTCTGCAGCTCTCGTGGATAAGAATGTTCATGAAGTCTTTGCGCTGGCAGTCGCAATTGCCGCTGTTTTCTGTGAAGGCTTGAAAGTGATCGGAAAGCAGGACACTTCCACGAAGGGTCCATATTTTCCCTTTCTTTTCTGCGTTCCTAGCCATGTTTGCGCGTCGGGGGGACTGTGGATCGTAGACAAGTCAGCAGCGCAACGGTCTCCTGCTCTCCAGCCTTTCTGTATTCCACTTGATGACCTCAGACAAAATGGCACATACCCATGACGGGGGATTGGCCAGGGTGCATTGTAGATTGTAAATCCTCGTTGTCTCGCGCGCGTGCAACAACACTTCATCTTTATCACAACTATTTTCACCAGACTTTGCAAACTGCGGTACAAAAGAAAAAAATGCGAACCGACCTAGGCGTGAGCAAATACGGTGAAGCAGTTAACATGGCGCCTTATTCTTCGCGCTGTTTTTTTGTTTGTACAGCCTATTGCGAGGTGGTACCTCGGAAACAACACCAAGGTTTGGATACAGGGCGAACAAAGCGGTCGACGCACACCACTTGTGGTAGGCGATAAGATGAGGCCAGGCGATAGCAGATAAGTCAAGGTCGCAATGATATACGCTGGCTTCGGATCATACCGACTGCCAGGCCTTCTTTTAGCTCTCCCGCTTACCATTTCCTCGCCTACCACCTGATATAACTGATGTGAATATACATTTACATGCCTGACAAGAGCTTCGGGACTGCGTTTTCTTCATGACCTCGTCACCGGCCGTAGGTTTATTATCTCCGGTTTTTAAAAAAAGAAAAAAAAAAAAGGTCCCAATCAAACTCAGGCTTAACTTTGGATCGTTCTGTAGCGTAAATACAGGTACGGAGTAATCTGCCATTAGTGATCGCCGTGTAGTACGCGTGTCTGGACCGGTGTTAAATGGACGGTTCGGGGTTCCGGTCGCCGAGCGCGTCGCTACGCTGCTGATGTCTGGTCCCACGGGATACAGTGTGACCGCCGGCGTTTCTATCTTGGGCAAGGACCACTAAAGATTGATGGGCTTGTTTTAGGTAAGGATATGGTCTCCAAGCACACGCGCTATCCTGTAGTTTCCTCGCTTGGCGCTGCCGCGTTCTGAGTAGTGCCAGTGAACCTTGACACGTGTTTTTGTTCCGTATAGACCGTGCGACTTGCGCTTGCTGCGAGTGGCATCTGGACGGGGAGCAGACCGAGCGGCCGGTCGTGTTCCTTCGATCGGAAAGGAAAAAGAAAAACCTCTTTGAACTCATGACCCAAACCGAGTCGCTGTTGCGCCGGAGTCCTGGTTCTGGCCGCGACGAGCAGTAAACAGAAGGAGCACCGTGTGGTATAAACAAAGGTCTCGTGTTATGGTCGACTCCAAGACCCCGTTTTTGTCAGTGGTCTGCGTGTGCGGCCGATGACGTGCTCAGACCATTGGCAGAAGGCAGCTCAAGAAGCTTTTACGGGGCTCCGCGGCCGTGGGCCCCTGTAGTAAACAGCTTACGCTGTGTAGACCGAGTTCCGTCAACGTTGCCACCCTGGGTCGACTCGAAAGCCCTGGGACTTCCACCGAAAAATCCTTGGATTGTGAAAAAAGAATCCCCAACATTTAAAGTTTCAATTCGTAATGAGCCTAATAAAGTAAACGAAGTTATCCATAAAATGAAACTATATTTGTGCTTTTCGAAGAGACTATATCCCGATTTATGCCTGTTTGAGACGCTCTTTATTTATTTATTTATTTATTTTTTTTTTTTTTTTTTTTTTTGCGTGCTGAGGACATGAACGCGTATGTTAGCTTGTGGACCGGTTCATGTACGCAAAGCTTGCGTTTTAATTCTTCCAAAAGTGCGATGAATATCATATTTCCCTCTTTTGAAGCCCGCATCACGGGCTTTTCAGGTAGAGCACAGCGTACTACTTTACACACCGATACCTTTTTACTTGGAATCAGCTTCCAAGCTTTACCTACCTCATGAAAAATTTTGCTGGTCGATATATGTTTTTCTAATTGAAAGCAGCTTTCTTATTGTACCACATATTTTTCGCAGTGTTCTTCATGCTCCTGGCAGCATACAAGGGTGAATAAAAGTACGCAACGAGCGCTAGACTAGACGTGTGCTTGAAAGGGCTCAGTGTTTCATCACATTTACTTTCCTGAGCGTGTACAGCGAGTTCCGACGGAACTGTTCCATTGAACTCGCGGTAGGCGGTACACACTCTGTGATGCTCTATGGCCTGGCGAGGTCGCGACTCGCTGGAAAACTGGGTTAGAAGTTGGAAACCGTAGCCTGCCTCTTCCTCTTTTCTCTCTCTCTCTCTGGGCCTACAGCGCGGCCCCGCTTCCTGTACTTTTTGTTTTCATGCGAGACGGATGCTGTATATTGTGAAAACAAAACAAAAATATATATGGATATCACGGGGTACGACTGCAAGAACACCGTCGCCTGGCCTCCTCTTTTCTCGCCGCTTTCCCCCTTGCTGCTGGCTACGCGAGCCCTGTCCGTACACAGCCGTGTGCTGCGATCGGCCGCGCACACAGCCGACGGCGACGCGAGAACTCGCACCGGCCAGCTCTCCCACGCGCATGAAACGCTAGACGAGACCGATTCGAATGAGCGCTGACTACTACCGAGTCATCGCTTTCCGATTCGCCAGAATGAGATTTCAGTGCGTCGCGTGGCCTTCGCGCCGGGCGGTGGGCGACGCACGAGGTGGGCCTGTAACTGGAGCAGTGGCGAGCTACGCGTGAATCTGCGTTGAGCCGCCACCACCACTGCCGTCGGCGGCGTCGTCGTGAAATTCGATTTGTGCAGCTCACCGCCAGAGCTGCTGCGCTATGTATTCCCGCCGAAATCCGCTCTTCCGCGACTGACCGGGCGTGCACACGGCGCAGCCGCGGTAGAACCGGACGACGACTGGAGGCGATGTCCGAAATTGTCCTCGTTGCGGGTTTTTTTTTTTTTCTTTTTTTTTTTCCATCTTTTTCCCCGCGATTTGAAGGCGTGACCCTCGCTTCTGCGACCACGCGGAAATCCCAAATGGAGCGCGTATAACGGTCAGCAGACAAGGGAGAGGTGGCGTGCTCCTACAGGGTTGTCTGTAGTGTGCCGAGTATACAAGTATACGGGGTGCTTATCAGCGTGTCCCGCGCGGCGACGCGCCTTTTCCGGCGCCCGTGTGCGCAGCGCTCGTAGCTTGAGGCAGCGTCGCTTATACACCACTCCCTCTCGTTCGTTGGCCGAATTTTGAAGCTGCCGAAGAGGGGGCGAATTATAGTGAGCCGTGTGCACGGTCTTGCTCGGACCCTGGCTGTCCTGCGAGCGATGTACAGTCAGATGTTGTTTTTTTTTTCTTTTTCTTTTATATATATATATATATATATATATATGTGTGTGTGTGTGTGTGTCAAGCATCCTGTTTGTCACGTACTCATTCCTGGCTTTGGGCGTACTGCGCATGCATGCGGAGAGGTGTCGTGACTCGTGCGCCACTCAAATTGAACCTAGCTTTTTTTTTTTTTTTCTTCTTCTTCACCGAGGTTTTTGCATATACTGCCTCTGACGAAATGAGGCCGTCGTGATGCAGCCGGACGTCACAGTCATGGATTCAGTCAGCTTGGTGATGCTTTGGCATGACGTTAAGTTTTTTATCCAGACAGCTAGCTGGCTATATTCATGGCGCCATAATGCACATGTTAAGACGACAATGAATACCTGGGAGATGATGCTCGCACAAAACAGCAGCAGTAACTACAGGGTACAATTTAAAGAAGCAAACAGCAGTTACTAACTATGGACAGTGGTACGCGGCGTGTGGGTTACTCCGCTAAACAGTCAATAGAACCGGTTTTACTATTCGGCTATACCGAACAAACCAGAGGCATCGAAATTCTCGAGCTTATAATTTGGTCTGATGGTTATTGTGATAAAGGCGAAGTGTCTTCTTAAGTAGCCGTGAAGACCTTAACGGCGGACTGTTTTCTGTAACGGAGCAATTGTGTGTGGTGATTACTTCGGACTTGAGTTGTATCCGACTATGGGCTTGGCTGGGCCTTTTCGTATACGCTCGCATGTAGTTAACCAACCACTGTCTGCACTGCAGGTACAGAGCAGGCTGCTGATCTCGCGACGCGGGCTGCTTTGGCAGACCGTTTTCTTCCAGGATACCGACAGTCTGGTTTGGTTGCTACGTCTCGTTGAATTCGACTGCGCTTACTTGGGCGAATGCGAACGGAAGGCGGAGAGGCAACCAGTACACACGCTCGTCCTGCTTGTTTCTCGGTTCTTCGTCCAAATTCGTTCGAGTGGCGATGTTCAATTCAACGCAACATTTTCTGCCACGTTCCAGCAACCTAAAAACGAAAAGGCGGCACGGCACGCCTACTGTCAGCGCACCCTGGCCTAGATGAGCCGCATAGAGCTGTGCACGGGCTTGTACAGGTCCGAAAGCCGGTACCCGGCCCGGCCCGCGGTCCGGGCTCGGCCCGGCCCCGAGACCGAGCCAAAGTATTTTTGTCCCGGGCGGGCCGTACCGGACACTCGGATCACGAACTCATGCAACATTTGTGAAAGGGCGAAATAGCCGTATAGTGCAATAAGCGTCTAGAATGCCCTGAATTTTCCCGCGTCGTTCCCACGTGAGAGCTTCCGAGTTTTTTGCCGGCGTCAACTCGCCTTTCCTCCCCGCCTCCTCGCCGCGAAGAGCCGCTTGTGGGCTATAGCTTGCATCTCCGCTTTAGTAGCACCGGCGCTGATGTTTACGTGTCCGTTTCAAACTTCGCGCCTTGCTGTCGCCAGTCACACGTCTCAATTGTGACGCACTCCTGCCTCGACATGGCCTCGTTGGAAGCGGGACATAGCTCAAAGCTTCTGCGGTGTAAGAGTTTACTCTTGCATCTCTTGTTGCGAAATTTTCACTTGAAAGGCACGCGGTGAGCCAGGCGAGCTCACCGAGTACCAGGCCACTGAATCAACCACTTTTTAGGTTTGTAGCTTGCTCACATTTGCAGAATAAAACCAGCATGCTTATCGAAATCCTATCAAATAACGTGTTAGTCATTGCTATAGCACTGAAAGAAACCTCAGCGCTACCGGGTCCGTTATACAGAGCGCCGCAAATGTCTCGATTCAATGGATAACTTGTTGTTTTTGTACAATAAGTTAATTCTACGCACGTGCTGTCCCCTATGTATTCAGAAAATTTGTCATTTCAAACATGAGAACTCAACGTTTTTAAGATCTTGGATAAACTTATCATCCTGAAATTATTTTCTTCTTTTATCTCTTCAACTGCAATTATAGCATGACGAGCCGGGCCGGGCTGAGTCCTTATCTATGTCGGGCCGGGCCGAGCTCGGGTCTGTAGCGTCGGGCCCGGGCCGGGCTCGAGCTCAAAATTTCGGCCCGTGCACGCCTCTAGAGCAGTATGTTGGAGGAAGAGAGGCGCTTGCAAAACTTTCAGACAGGACTTCGTTCCTGGGTATATACGTAAAACGCACGAGACTCGTCACGTTGTCCTCTGCATACAGGGGCGGCGAGAGGTGTTGTGTGGCGCGTGTGTATACAGTTGCCGCTCGCTGTTACTGTACAGGTTCGGCACTAAAGTGTCTACCGTTTACGAGCGCATGAAGCATCCGGCCAAGCCACACCGAAGGGCGATCAAAAGCCTTGGGGTGAGCGCGTGAACGGGACAAGCGAATTTGGGCTGCCTCTCTTATCGCACGCCTCTGTGTACTTCCGACTGCGGGACAAGGCGAACGCTCCACTAGAGCCGAAGTGTTCGCCACCCTATTGCTTAGGCAGCCTAATTAGTGCATGGCATCTCTTCGTGGTTTCGTTTTGAACGCTGTTCTTATGTAGGTTTCCGCTTTGGCGACCAAATGTTACATAGCTGTCCAGGCAGCCAAAAACTCTGGACAATAATTTGGAGTGCGTAAAGGAACATAAATATCATGTTATAAAAAGAGAAGAACTTAGCCCTGTTTGGAACTGTGCAACGAGGGGTGTCCTTAATCCCACGTTCACAAACCAGCGCGATGCTATGCAGATGCCGTTCTGTTCTGAAGTGATTGAAGGACAATTGTGGCTGTATTGTCCTGCCGGCGGCACTACCAAATATTTGTCACTCACCTTTGTCGTAAAATTTAAGGCGGCTTCTGTTGGGAAAAAAAAACGGGAAAGATGCCTTCTGTTCTTCTTTTGTGTATAATACAGTTCAAAAGGCCTTAATTGTCTTCAACTGATAGCAGAAGAAAAGTCAAAGTTGGCATACTATCCGAGATGGGAAATAAATTCTCCAACTAGCGCTGCTGAACAGCGCTGGCCAGTGGCGTTAACGTGCACATGCTGGTGAATGGCGAAGCAGTAGATTTTGCATTATGAGCTCCAGAGAGAGAAAGGAAAAAAGAATAAAATGAACTGCAGTCGTGGATGGCGCGTGTACCCCAACGTTTGTTGACAGGCGAAGCCACGGGGAATTGCACATTGCGTGCGTATGGGTGCTTCATGCACTGCAAGCGTGTTTTTGGAACGCGCCGTGTCGTAAACCTCTACACTGGTTGTAACCTTCACACTTGGGTTCAGATGCGTGGGTATCTTTCTGGCATGTTGGCATAGGTGGTACAAACAGCTCGGATTCATGCCAGAGGCATTTTATGTCGGAAATGTCGACATCTGTATGACAAGGAGACAAGGAATGAAGTTGATAAACACATTGTTTGTTTGTTTGTTTGTTTGTTTGTTTGTTTGTTTGTTTGTTTGTTTGTTTGTTTGTTTGTTTGTTTGTTTGTTGCTTTGTTGCTTTCGTCCGGCGCCTTATGAGTGTAGGCATGGACGGGTTCATGAAGCCCGTAGCCTGTGAATCACGTTTAATTTTATTCTGTTTCCGTTATCTCTGCCCCGGATCCGGTTCCACATGCAGACAGAGAAGGAGAGTGCTTTGGTGCGCGTATCGTAACAGCTGTGTTTGGATCGCTTTCGTCTCAAATAAATCACCCCTGCGCTGCAGCTCCACAGTCACCGCGTTTCAGAGGAGCCGAAGTTTCACCAGAGCAGTGAGGCGTACACATCCGATCGCGTTCATCACAACCTGCTACAGGCGATTAGTAATAATAAAACAATTCTCGATGAAGTAACTGATCCTCCAGAGATGGTCGAGGCGAGCTGTTCGTACGCGGAGCTCGGACTTCGTCGGGAGCGCGTGCGCGCTCAGAGGCGCCAGCACGTGAATCTATTTTTTTTTCTTCTTTATCTTCGGCCGCCTCTTATAGCTGTTTGTTGTCCTCGTCGCAACCCCTAGCTGTGGGACAGCAAAGTCGCGCGCGTATGTGCAGGTTTGTGTATGTGTGCGCGTGGGGGGGGGGGGGGGGGGGAGAGGAGAGGAGAGAGAGAAAGAGAACAAATATCCGCAAGGGAACCGCAGACAGGATCCACTTGAGAGAACCGCGATCCGCCACCGTGACTTTCTACCGCGCGTGGGCGGGGCGCTCAAGCTGATTCGTCCCGACGCGGCAGGTCTGTGTATAGTCTGTGTGCTGACATCCAGTATGTGGCGCCATCTATCGGCTTCAAGGGGGATCTGGGCATGCGCAGTGGAACGCGCGGTGGCGGATCACGGTAGCGGATCGCCGGTCACGGTAAGCTAAAAAGTCGCGCGGTAAGTTTCCAACCGATAGCGGTTGTAGTACGTGGTACCGAAATAAAGTTTTTGCGATAGGTTATTCATCAAGAGGCGAATACATACTTTGGAACTAGACCTGTTTAGGCTGTTACTACAGTATGTTGGAATCGAAGGGGATCGCTAAGAAGTTCTAACGTGGATAATTCAGTATATGAAAATTTGAAATAGATAAACATATTTGTAACCTGGAAGTGGCAATACATTGCAACCATAGTAGTGACGCGTTCCTTGCAGCGAGTGTCCGCCCGCCAGCGGGCTTATATGTGTAGCGCACCCCTTTGCAGCTCTGATCTATTTTGTATCGAGACCGCAGCGAACTTTTTTTTTCTTGAGGGGGGTGCTGTTCACTGCCTAATACGCAATGTCTGATTCTGTTATCGCTACACTGTAAATGAAGTAATTGCTCATTGAAATTACATACTGTCGGTGTTCTTTCAATGCCTTCGGCGTCGGAACGCGCAATCGCAAGGCCACTGCTGTCCTTTATTTTAGTTAGCTAGGTTGGCTTTACAGCATAACAGCGTTGAGGCCTCGAAAAACGGAGTTGGGAGATCGAATTAGGCCACTATCAAGCACATCCCACTTACCTGTAGTCACACGGTTTCGCGGCGCCAGTGTGAAGAGTGATTGAAAAGCGTCGTTACCCAAAGCGCCACTCGAGGCGGTTTCATGTATGGAATAACCGAGCGAAATACTTCGCGACTTTCCCCTACCGTTTCGCATACTTTTATAGGACTTAGTTTGTGCGTGTCTGTGTGTGGGGGGGGGGGGGGGGATATATCCGTGCTGGACTGTAATTAAGCATCTCTCGATTTTGACTCGCCCACCTGTGAAGCTCACGCGCGTGGTTTGACCTTGCGCTCTGTTTTCTGTTTCCCATGCGCAGCTGGAGAATGCCCACAAGACGTTCATCGAGCCCATCGAGCGGTTCCGCAAGGAGCACATCGGCGAGGCCAAGGTGGGTATATATCATTGCGTGCGCGCGGGCCGGGCTGCGAGCACGTTACGAAACCGAGCACGGGGCATCCGTTGTTGCGGGGCCAGTGCTGCCTGTATTAATATCCAGGTGGGTTCAAGGCTCGGTCACGGTTCCTGCACGTTACACTGGCGGAAGACTACATTGATGTCGCCAGTGTTCGGGGACGTATACGTACGTGCAATTCTGCTGTCTTTCGAGGTCATGGTCGTGTAAAACAGTTCGTGCATTAACTCAGTGGTGTGAAAGTAGCACTGAACTGTACGGCGCTTCATGTCGTTTCTAGACGTTAGCAGGTTAGCAGACAACGGGCAGTTTTGACACCATCCTTGCCAGCTCTCTCTCTCTCTCTCTCTCTCTCTCTCTCTCTCTCTCTCTCTCTCTCTCTCTCTTTGCGTCCCTGCATAGTCAGTCGTCACCACCACCAGCTTCGGTTTAATCCGTGCGCAGAGCGCTTAGTGCGTCGTGACGTCACGGATGTCCGAGTGTTCCTTCGCACTGGTCTGCGTTTGCTAATTCGAGTCGTTTACCATGCGCTGTCTCTGTAATTAAATAAAGACACGTGCTCCGCCCATTGTTGATGCCTCAGTGAAGGATTTTTTTCTTTGCGCAGACAGTGTGCCAGCTTCACGTCGGAATTTTCACTGCATATCGCGCGCGTTTGAAGTGGTGGATAGTTAGTGACATCTTTTTTTTTTTTTTCTTTTTTTTTTTGTCAGAACGGTGCCTGTGGCACCGCAAGTTTAGAGTCGAAAGGACGTGCGCCAGCAAACATCGATATATTCGCCATCTTCGTCTTCGTTCCAACGCTTACTCTAGTCAGCCCCATGAGGCCGGAAGAACAGGGAGTGAGAAAGTAGCTTTTGTAGTTTGTTTGTTTTTTCTTCACGTGACCGGGCACTAAAGTCGTAGTCATCGCTGGTTTGCTGCAACCAAAACTACATTGGGGTAGAACTCGATTGCGCATACATATTAATTACTGGTAACCAGCAAGATCAATGAGGTGACCCGTGTTTGGTCTTAGGCACCATTTCAATAGCACCGCGTACAACAAGATTGGTTTGGTTTGTGGGGTTTTACTTCCCAAAGCGACTCAGGCTATGAGAGACGCCGTAGTGGAGGACTCCAGAAATTTCGACTACCTGGGCTTCTTTAACGTGCGCTGACATCGCACAGCACACGGGCGCCTTGCTTTTCGCCTCCATCGAAAAGCGGCCGCCGAGGCCGGGATTCGATCCCGCATCCTTGGGAACAGTAGTCGAGCGCCGTAACCACTGCGCCACCCCGGCGGGGCCAACAACAAGAAAGAGAAAGAGGCAATTTTCCGACGCAACAACAAGAAAGAGAAAGACGCGTCGGAAAATTGCCTCCTTGACAAAGCAGCCGCTACCCATTCTCTTGCCCTTCTCACAGCCATGAAATGCTTCCCAACGAAGAGTCTACTAGACTGCTAACGGCGGCAACAGCTATATAGAGGAAACTTGCGTGTAGCCTGGAGAGAGGAAAGAATAGATGATGTGACGTCATTCTCTTCGAAGCCGGAACGACTGGAAAGGTTACGGTTTCTGCAATGCCATCACCCCCGGTATGAAGTGCTTGGCGCAGCGGCTTAATTTCAGGGCGGAAACGCTCCACCTTGGCTTTGCTTTTCTGGGCGGAATATGATCGCACGGCTCGTCCAAACAAAACGAGAAAGTATAAACAGCGCGAAAAAGGCCTGTAGAGCTTATCGAACAGCTCACGCCTCGCGTACGAGCAAAAATTCCATTTGGCGGACTGGCGCCGCTATTGAAGTGGGTACAATCCCGTCCAGATGTTCTCCGCTTCACGTCTCTGGCGCGTGTAGAGGGTACAGAGGGCCTTACCTATACATACTACATGACGCATACGTTCCTCCACAGTTTGTGCCTGTAGCCTTGCAATGCATTGCGCGGCACGTATGATGCAGACAGCGAATTACAGGTTGTCCCACGTAACTTGAACCGAGGTTTAAAAAATAAAAATGAAAGGCACTTTGGACGTGGGTAGAACCGGGTGCATGATGTTAGCATTAGCCTGCAGTTACCAGTGTTTTTTTTTTTTCCTTAACTGATTATGTTTAATTACTCAGCATCTTAAATATCGGCTACACACCGTCAAGTTTGATGCGCAAAGTTGAAGAGCACCTTCAGATCTAATTTTTTTGCTGCTCTATCAAGACTTGTATGGCCCTTTCTTCCGCGCCCTAAAGAAAGCCTGCGAAATAATGCTAATAATAATAATAATAATAATAATAATAATAATAATAATAATAATAATAATAATAATAATAATAATAATAATAATAATAATAATAATGAAGCCGCGTGACCGGGCGCTTGTGCACAGATGTGCCGGTCTCAAGAGTGCGATGCAGGGTTTTCGGCTGCATGCAGCGTGACTGCGGTCATGGGCACGCGACAGTAGTATATTCTAGGCACTATAGCGACAAGGCGTTACGGAGGTTGCCAACCTCCATAACGCATATAGCGCCAACCTCATCCTGGCGGTGTTCTCTAAACAAGTTTGGTCATCAAAAAAACGTTTTATGCGCTCAGTAGTTAGCCTATAGTTTTAGTCATAACTACGGAGTGATATTTCTCTCAATTTACCAGTTTATTTTCACTTCGCTGCTTTGTTGCGAGTAGGGACGAATTAGAAAAAAGAAAAACGTAGTGCATACAATAAATTTACCTCGGCGGAAATTGTAAAAGCGACCCGTGTTGCGTGCACTGTGTACCAAAAGTTTTCCCCACCGTTCTTCTTTTGTGTGTTGGCACTGTCCTCCGCAGGAGCGCAAGAAGAAGTTCGACAAGGAGACTGCCCGCTACTGTCAGTCGTTGGACCGGTACCTGAGCCTCTCCACGAAGAAGGGCGACGCGCAGCAAAAAGAGGCGAGTGCTGGCGACGCATTAGCGCTTGAGTGTTGCTACACCGCTGGGGTAAACGGCGCGCCTGCCTATTACTCTGGACGTTGCGGTGGGAATACAGGCAAGACGTGCGTATACTGCCTCCAGTACCGCTCTAGTGCTGCTGTAGTACCTCCTGTACTGCTCTGCCGGGGTGCGGCGGCTATTCTAAATGCGTGCTCCCCGGTTTGTTTGCGCGTCTCCTCCCTTTCTCGGCTTTGTCCTGTAGGAGACGTGCCGAAAGGATGGGGCACGCGCGGCTTCTCTTTCGGTGACGCCCATCTCCTCTGTCTTGGTGCTCTTATTTGTACTGCACTGTGATGTATCTGGACGGAGGAAGCACTGCAAATAGGAGAGCACGAAAAGGTAGTTCGTCTGTTTAGTCCGATGCGGTAGGATACGCATAATTCCTCCGTGACTGAAAGTAGTCCGCTGTTTTGCTGGTTACATAAATAAAAATCGGACCGAATTGTATGCTCGAGAATAGCGATGCCCCTGGCTTGTTTTAGTATAATCAAATTAAAAATAATTGATTATATTTATTCTGTTCAGCGGAATAATACAATTCTACTTCATTCGTGGATCTAAAATTTTGTGCGAAAGTAGAAAGTGCTGTGCTACACAACCGGGACTAAAAGATGTTTTAGAAAAATATGCAGTGCATCAAAAATTACCGTTTTCTTTTTCTTAAATATAAATAATTATATTCCAGTCCGATTCATGTAAACGACATTGATTTGCACCGGTGAAAAGTTTGCTTACAGACACCTCATAGCTTCTGAGCAAATGGTGCATAAGCCGCCTGAAACGCTGCTTTGAGAAAACCATGTAATGCGTCTGAAAACTCCCACCTTTGCGCTCAGCATGGCGACGGAAAAAGTGGCCAATACCCGGGTGTACTATATTTTATGAACATTACACAAGCGCGGTATCGGAAAGTTGCAAGATATAACAATATATCTTGATAAAGTTGTCTCTCCCACCTTATCCGCGACGACGTGACATTCTGTCTACACGCATTGGCTGGAGAGCGTTCTTTCGGGGCGATTTGCTGCCTCGGTCTTTCTTTATTCGTTTGTAGTGTGCCGTGCGTGAGCCTTCAGCACCGCAATAATTTGTTTATTTTATAATAGCGCTGGAAACAAAACTATCGCAGCCCTTTCGACTTGGCTGGTATCCGTGTAATCCCAAACGGAGAAGCAGGTGCACTGATCGGAAATATTCGTGAGAAAGCGTAACCTTGCAGTCCTTTGTTTTGTTTTTGTCGTTGTTGTTTTTCTTTTGAGCTGCCGATATATCCGCTACTTATAGCCACCACGCAGCCATGAGAACGGCTGCTTTCGTGGGAGGTTTTCCCGCGGTCTCTGAGAAACGCAAAGGTCATCGTCAAATGACTGCTTATACACGTGTGCTTATATGGCAATTGCAACAACCGGCGGCAGGCGAGGGGCCTTTCCTTCGACAAGTGGTGGTTCTCAGTATCTCCCGTGCTTATTTATTTGACCACTAGTGGTTAAGGTAGGCAGCCTGCCACTAGCGCAGAGACGGGAGTAAGAAGAGCGCAGTGATTTGTTTCGGGTCTGCCGCGTATTAGAGTTCATGTACCGCGTTATCGTCTGTACGCACGGGTTCATGCGAGAGGCTTTGATCCAACCAGTTCTTCGCTGTCAGTTGATAAGAGGAGCACACTTCTGAGACGTAGGTTAAATATTTCCGTGTAGATAAACGAAGACTTATAGTTCCGCATTTGTCGGTTGTCGAGACGACGCGCTAGGGACAGCCGTATATACGTATAGATGTTTTTTTTTTTTTCTTTTCTTTTCCGCGAACGTCCAATTCTAGTTTTGTGCTATATCTTGGTCGAGTATCGGTGACTTTACCGAGGGAAGGCGTCAGGAAAGAAGCTGGCGTCAGCGACGCCAGTGTTCGTCGGGTCGGCATATTCGATTTTGCCCGGCGCCACCGTCCGGCCAGTCCGGAGTTCGAGAGTAGCGTCTGAACGCTATCGACTGCTGCTCCGCGTGGCGGCCGCCCGCGATGACGGCGGACGAACGCTTAAAAAAAAAAATACAAAGCAAGCGCGTCGAGCGAGGATCGAAGGATGAAGGCCGTCTTCCCCGCATCGCTCCCGCGTCGTGCGGGGAGGTAAGCTTCGGCGGGGCGAAAAGGAGCAAAACAGAAATCCCCCGCGCGCTGCCTGCGCGCAATGGCTGGGCGTCCCACAGTGTCCGGACGTCGCTCGGCGTCGGCCTCGGCGACTGCCCGACGCAGGTGGGTCGGCCACCGTGTTTAGCAGGGTCAGCGGCGCTCTCTGGCCGCTCTAGATGCGAACGGAGCTTCGAACCTGCGTAGCTTCCATTTTTGGACCATCGCCCTTTAGCGCGTCTCGCTGCGTCTGCGGGGACGATATTGCGGGAAAACGTGCCGTCCTTTCCTGATCGGTGTTCTAGCTACGTCTTTTCTCATGTTTGCGCATACTGCCGTCATGGTCCACTATGCGCTGGTTACGAGAAAGTTAGCGGGTCCGACGTGTCTGCCAGGGAATTCCCACCGCCCCCACATTTTCTCGTGGCCTTGACATCTAGAGTTCGAAATCGCTCTCTCTCTTTTTCTTTTTTTTTTTTTCTGAGCGATGTGACTGACGTCCAGCCCGGCCCGTGGAGTCTTATTTCCGGTGCCGGACTATCGCGAAATCGGTGCGTAAATGTCGTAGGTCGTGACTCCGAAGCGTGCCGTCGGTTCGACGCGCGGTCAGGTTGTCGTTGTTTTGAAGCCAGTAAAGTGCGAGCGCGCCCGCGCGTGTGACGATTCTTGCCGCTTTACGAGCCGCGATGTTTTTATTGTGTGGAAGCTTTTGAATGCATAAAGTCTCGTATCACTCAGTGATGTAGCACCAACCTCTCAGTTATTAGTTAGCAAGGTTGAAAAGTTTCATTTGTGGTGTTAGCAACATGTTCGCTTGGCTGCAGTTCCAGTTACTGACTCGATTGTTTTTGTTTTTTAATTTATGTATCTATCTTATAGGCATTTGCTGGGCTCGAAATGGAGAAGATTCACTTCTTCAAGGCATCCTTAGAGTATGTACTTCTCCTGCAAAAAGTTCAAGAGCGCAAGAAGACAGAGTTTGTTGAAACGGTCAGTTCATCATTTCTTATGTGTGCTGCTTGCATTTCGACATTTGTTCATGGTGCTCAGGCAGTGACTGATGACCTTTGCTTTTCTTGACTCTGCAGATACTGAGGTTTATGTATGGCTGGCTGACATTCTATCATCAAGGTTTGTATTGTGTTGCCTTAACAGCTGTGTCTATATAAAATGGAGTATTGTGCTATTGCTTCATAAGGGCCCAGAAAAAGGAACGGGAGCATTGAAACCAGGTCTTGTGGTCAACATATTACTTAGCATGGTGGTTGCCCCCAGAATTTTCTATGCCTTGGAGAACATAGTCAAGCTTGCTTGCCAGCTTGTGAAGTTAGGCTAGCTATAAGCTTTTTAATTTCTTTGACAATTTGCCGTTAGTCCTCAGAGTGAAAGTTGGCTGATAACTAGGACAAATGAAGTATTTGAAATGTGGAAAAACTTATGAAAGTCCATTTTGGAGGGGAAAATTTTAAAATTTAAAGGGTTCACAGTAATTTCTTTGCTAAATAGTATGCCCCGTGTGAGCATCTTCCCAGTCCTTTTGCTGCTATTCTGGTACGTCATTTGTAAAATCCATTAAAGGTGACTTGTGGTGACCTGATGGGCTTATTCAGCTGTGTAATTACCCCTCTAGGCCATGAGGTAGCCAAGGAGTTCAACAGCTTCAACACAGACCTGCAGGTGCGGCTGCAGAAGGTGAGCTCTAAGGAAAGATGTCATTTTCCCCGTTTTCTTGGGGTGCCAAGAATTAAGCTCGTTTTTCATGCCAAGAGTCACACCTTTGTAAATGGTTAGTGTGTGTAGTCGCATGGATATTTTGCGCCAAACTTTGTGCTACCGCAGTGCAGCGGTTAAGTGGTTGACTGCTTGTCACTGATGTGCATTGTTGTTTCCTATGAATATTGTCATACATTTGCTTTAGAGCATACTCGTGGATCGCATGACAGATGTGAATACTGCAATGTGCTGAAAATTGGTGTTTTTGCTTAAAATGAATGCAGAGCACGCTGTTGGGCATCAGCGTAAGGTACTTAAAGGGCCTTTGTTGCTAATATGGATCTTCTTGCTTTCATTAGCTGACATGCAAAAACAACTTTACCTTTTGGTTATTTGTGCCTTGCCACATATTTTGCATCAACATGAACTCATCAGTGGCATTAACTTGACTGGTCTTGTCTTGCATGTAACCATAGACAAGGGAGAACTTTGAAGCGACACACAATGAGGCGGAGCACTTGATGAAGAAAATGTTGGAGGTGCGTACAACGGTAATACTCGCCGCTTATTCATCCCGTGTCATGCACTTAGCTTACATGCACAACCACAAGGTTTGTCTTGACCAAGCGTGAGTTCTGAATCATCACTTCCCCTTGTCTTTTATTTATATTTTTTTCTCTATATTTGTTTTCTTAGCTTTGCATGCTAAATTTTTGCTTTTTAACTTCTCTCACATTTTTTGTATTTTATTAAGGGGTCCACTTGGTTGGCAGTTTATGTTTTTGTACAAGTGAAAACTAATGGTTGTTTCATTTTTCTGGTTTTACGTTTTGTAGTGAGACAGTGTAGGACTTTGTCTCTCTTTGAAACTGGTGGAGTGTTTAACATTTTCCATTTTGTTGTGCAGAAAATCATGCAGTGGAATTAAGGAAATTGCTTACTATTCCTTCGTTATGAGTTGCTTATGTGCTGTGCAAGCTTTTAACTTTAATACCAGAGATTTGAAAAGAGCCACCAGAGTTGTCTGACGAGCAAATCTAGTTATCAGAGCTAAAAATGGACTTTTGAAATATAACAGAAGAACTGTATAGAGGTCTAGCCCTATGGATATATGCACAAGGGGGTACCCAAAAGAAACCGAACAAATTTTTTGGTGGGCAGCGCTTTCGTAGTACCGTGTTTTGCCGCTAGAAGTGCATAGAGTGAACATTTGAGTCAGTCAGCAGAGTGGCGTCGCTGAAGGTCAGACATACTAGCTTCGGCAGAGTTTATAGTGACAACTGTTTTCTGTGAGTGTCGTTTTTGCAATGGCTGATTTTTGTGAACAGCGTGCGGCGATGAAATTGTGTTTTCTGCTCGGAAAAAATGAAACAAACTCTTGAAATATTAAAAACGGCTTACAAGGATGATGGTATGGGGAAAACTCGAGTGTTTGAGTGGTTCTCCCGTTTCAAAATTGGTGAAATGTCAATTGATGACCAACCTCGTTCTGGTCGTCCTTCCACGGCCCGAACACATGAAAATGTTGAAGAAATTTGTGCAATCATCAATATTTAACCAAAAATGGTATGACCCCTGTTCCTCAACCGCCATACTCACCGGACCTTACCCCGTGCGACTTTTTTTGTTGCCCAGAATGAAAAAAATTCATGAAAAGAATGCATTTTCCTGATGTTACGGAGGCAAAGAAAAAACGACGCAGGCGCTGTCAAGCATCACAAAAAATGAATTTAAACAATTTTTTGAAAAATGGAATGAAAGATTAGACAAGTGCATTAGTGCAAGTGGAGATTACTTTGAAGGAGATTGAAGGTTTGGGCTTAAAATGTGAATAAATAGGTTCAAAAGAAAATAAGTTCGGTTTCTTTTGGGTACCCCCTCGTACATACAGCTTAATCGCAAGTATAGCAGTCTTTAATTTTTCTCTCTTACTTCAATATGTCTAGTATGTTCTTTTACTGTTATTTAATTGTTGCTATCGTTACCTGACTCCTCCTTCCTAACATTTTAATTACTTTTGCATGTTTTTGTAGTTGTTGTTTTTTCCATTAGGCAGCATGCATGAATTTTTTGGCATGTAGTGTTGAAAAATTTTTGCTTCAGCTTTGTTTGCTAGTGCCAACTTTAGGGCATGATGGCTAGCAGAAGAGTCATTACTAGTGAAATTTAGCCAGGAAACAGTCCTGTGGCAGTTATACACGCATCTGCTGTCTTGACTAGGTTATTAGTTTACAAGGCTGCTCTCTAGGCAAGAAACGGGGTCATGGTCTAGGATTGCTGTGTATTCTTGAAAGCTGTTGCCTAATACAGCATTGCTCAGAAAAAGTGGAGTGATAGCTTGTGGCAAAAATTGCACCTGACTGAGCTATATATCATTCATGACCACATTATTGGTAACAAACAAGTTGCCACACTTAGCCATAGATCTCCCTGCACATTATTTTAGCTTTATTTTCTTTTTTTTTGTCTTGTTTACTCGTGTTACACTAAACCTGTTTTTTACGAGCAGTAGATATGTTTTTGCCGTTGGTCAAGGCATCATGATATACCTAAAAGTGATAGCGCATTAAAGATGCTGGTAATCAGCAATGAGACAGGAAAGCAGGTCTGTCAAAACAAAGAAAAAGTAGCACAGCACATACATGCAACAAAGCTCTCGCCGAGTTTTGCACGCTATGCGACATGCAGTAAAGGTTTCGACCACTCTTGGTTCGAGAATTCAAACCGCTCGAACTGCCGTCTTGATCCCTGCCAATGCCTATGTAAAGGTGCCAGGGACCATTGGATGCCCGTTAATTAGGATGCTACAGGTCTGGTGTCAATTAATTCAAATGGGCTTTTGAAGACAGGCCACATGATTGGCATGGCTGGAGATAGTCAAAATAGCCTCACTCAAAACCTTTAGTTCATCTGCATCTCTGATGTGAACATGACAGCTGGTATGATGACTAACGGACAGATGGCATCTCCAAAAACAGCCGCTTAGCTTCAGTTTCACTTTTATGAACTGAGCTCCATGGCAGCTCGACCAGCTAGTATCAGCCAGTGAACCTAACTTTACTTAGTACCACTTAGGGCACCAATGGGTGCATTGCTGGTGTTTACGTATTCTTAGTTTCTTATTCTCTTTTTTTTTTTTTTTCACTGCTGAAAGATTTCATTTGCTGCCATCCATGTGGTTCCGTTCCTCCAGTGCGCCAAAACTTAACGCTCGGCATGTGCTATTCGCCATTAGTGCGATGAAACCTCACGCGCACCAGCGTCGGGTGTGGCAAAATAGCAGTGGAGCTCCACCGCATCGTATCCTTAATAACGGCAGAGGCCTTTACAGTTTTGAAGAATTTCTACTTCTGTACTCCCAATAGTATACATATAGTATATAAAGCATTGATGGAAATGGGAAAACAATCATTGCTGCACCATTCTCATCTCAGAATCAGGCAACCATTACAGAGTCTTTTGCCAAACAAATTTATCGTGACACAAGCAGTTCTGGCCAGTTTCTTCAGGGCCATTTCCACTCTGCTCGATTACCATTGTACCATGGATGTTTTTCAAAACTGGCATTTCTTTCCATTTAAAGTTAATTGCTTAATGTTTCAGTCTATTGTCGTCTATTTTCTATAAAGCCTGCGAATAATGAATCTCAACATAACTCCCACATGCTTAACACTAATTTACGTATGTTTTTGTAGTTTTCTTTTGCCATATTAAAATTTTTTTGTGTCGTTACTTTTCCTAATCAACTTCTCTTCAGAAAATGTGTCCGGAACATACAGGACTCATGCGGCTCAGTTTTCTTCTAGACTGTGTATGCCAGTTAGCATGCCTTTCCTCGGACAAAATTTATATGTAGCAAGAGCACAAGTTCGGAAATCGAAGACATGGATGTCGTAAGGTCGCATGGGTGTAGTTGTCAACAAACGTACCAATTTCTTCAATTTCTTTGCCTCAGGAAACTGTGCACTGTTTAGGGAATTTCTCAATGGCAGGAATCTTTTCATATCCCAATGCAATGTCAGTGTTCGCATGTGGAGGGCAACAACCTGCATGGGGAAAAATATCTATGCAGCATGTGGGAAACTTGACTGGATCAAGGAACGGAAAAGGCAGTTCGTTTTCTTCTCTTTATTATAAGGTAACAAATTCAAGGCTTTTCATTCTTTAAATCACTTACAATATCAGTTCAAGAAGTGGCTTTATATATATAGTATTTCTTTTATTCCCACTTGCTTCTTTCAGGTGCCAATAGTCATTGCATGCATCACGGCTGGATAAGTCACATCTCTAGAATAACTGTAATCGGCTTAAAATGTACTTTGGCTCCTTGGAATCTTTAATGTAGGCTATAAGACTGATGTCAGTAGCCATTATGATTTTGCCTTGTGTGAATGGCCCGCCTGAATGGTTGTGAGCATGCGGTGTGGTGCTTGCTAGAGTTTGTTTGATGTATTTGTATCTAGATGTGTGTTTGTGTGTGTGTGTGCATGTGTTTTCTTTTGTTTTTCCTTTGGCTCACATGCTTGGCCTGCTGTGTGGAACCCACTCACCTCCCTACCTCAGAAGCCACAGGACTCCGGTTGTTTAAACAAAATGTACACTAGGCAAGGTTACCTCTTCCTCATGGAGAAAAGTGAGTGTGTTGTCTTCTCGACAAACTACATGGATTTGCACCGTATTTTCTGGTGTATAAGGTGCAGTTTATACAACACTGCGTCCTGTATGCATTTTTGTTGGTTTTTAAATTTGTTGTTGTTGTGTTCTCTTTTGTTTGTTTTTACGCAACATTCTTAGGTGGAATGTGGGCTTGGCAAAGAGTTCAAAGCTGTTCAAATCCGTTTAAAACAGCTTTAATGCGGCGCAAGAGACTAAATATGAGGGGTGTGTCTTATATCCCAGTCACACGGTCATTTTCAAAGGTGATTGAGTTCATAGCCTTCAAGATTTTCAATCGCGATCGAACTTGAAGGAGTTGTGCCGCTGCTACATGGCAAAACTCGAAGGCTATTGAAATAGTTCTGGTGTTTGGCGCCACTATTGTTGCTTTCGGTTTTGCTTAAAGAACTAAAATCTCTCTATAAATGCAAAATAAAATATAACTGTTACCTTTTTTTTGTAACTGCAGGTGTTTAGTTGTTATTCAAGGACAGTTTTTTTTTTTTTTTTTAACGCATTGGTGTTCATACGACTGTGCTTTTCATTGTGTTTGTTTTTCTCGGTGGCGAAGAGTACATGAATAATACTCCTAAAAAAAGAGCGATGCTATTTTAAAATTATTACTGGTATTAATATTTTACCGCGTAAATTAAAGATATAAAATAATAACGCTTGTTCATGTTTTTGTACCGTAAACGCGCTGTGCATATGTGTGTGTGACGCTCCTCGGGTCAACGCTAGCAACCTTGCGCGACGTTCGAAGGCCTTTGAGATCTCTATAGAGTTCTGAGACTATTGACTCAATGGCCATTGAAAACGCCCGTGTGGCAGCTTTCGAAGGCCTTCGAGTCGATAGGAAGTCGGTTCGGGGGCCTTCGAAATGCCCGTGTGACAGCGGTATTATACAAAGGTGCAGTCTTTGTCAAAAGTATATGGCCCAAGAGGTTCGCTTCTAAGCACTGTAACGCGGCTGCTGGAAGCAATGCTGGAATATGAATGTAAGCTAGAGGAGAATGAGGGCGAGATTTGTCATCTACGAAATTTCGAACGCTAGAGTTGCTTTACGAGCCTTGTTACTGGGCTCAGAACAAAAATCCTTGGGCCGTGTACTTTTGACAAAGACTGTACATCTGCATTACAGTGATGCATGATATCCAAAGCTGTGTCGCTAATGTCAGTTTCGCATTTTAGCACTTCCTAAAAATTGCCAGTCACTTGGCACACAGATCCATTATAAGGGTTACAGGGCATGTGTGTACACCTTGCAATGTCTCTCTCTCAGAATGCACCTTAGAGGGACACTAAAGCCACTTCTGTTCTTTTTCTTTTTTAGTAAAATTTGATTGTCTGATCTTTGTGGCTCTTGGTGTTCTTGGGCAGGAAAAAAAAAAGAAAAAAAAAACTGGAGAAAAAGATGGATTGATTCAAACTTGTGATGGTGGCAATGATGATTGTAGAGAGATAGACTTTATCACTGGCTTGGAATTCACATTAGCATGTTTTAGCCTCAGGAGACCGGCAGGAAAAAAAAAGCTTAGCATCATTGCAGTTTGGTTATGAAATGGCATGTGATGGCAATACCCGTCTCTTTTCCATTTTACCTTTTCGAGCTCATGAAAGGGCCCTTTTTTATGGGAGTGTTCCCTTTGTAAGCAGAGCATGGTAGTCAGTCAACATAAGCTAACGTCAGTTTATCCTCAGTGTCTAGCTTGGGAGTTTTGTTTGCTTGCTATTGTTAAGTGTTTTCAGGATTGTTTAAATTAGGTGGCATTGCTCATTTATTTCAGACTTTATGTATTATTGTACAATGCCTATGGTGGATGCAAGTTGCTTTTGCAGCAACAAGGTGCTGTATATAAATAATCTTATGGGCCCAATGAATGCAAAATGTGCTGCTTTGACATTGATTCCTCGGAAGCTTTTGAGGATTTTTGGGGAAGCTTCAGACAGAAGCTGTGTACCTACACCTTTCCGGCATGTGTTTAGCTACCGAGAAAGACATCTTGAGGAATATTTTTGTCGTATAAACGATTCATCTTCAAAAGCTTGCATGTAGATTGGCGGTGCGATGAACAAGCCATGTGCAATTCCATCTGTTTTCAAATAGAATCGCTAATTAGTTTAATGTGCAGGTAGCAAATGAGTATTGTTAGTTTTTGACTTATGGCAAGCTAAGACAGCAATGCTGGTTGCCAGTAGAAATGCACTTAAACAAGTCTTCCTTTCTATATGAATGTTTCCTATTCAAGCCTGCATCTATTTGGTCCATAGTAGGACACACTCATAAGGAAGCTAGTTGCAGGTTTCGATCTACATATTTCCTGGCAGTTTATGCATTCTTGTTACTAGGGTTGTAGACTAACCTGAAGGAAAGGTGTTGACTTGAAAAGGTTGCCTAGGATTGCTAATAATACTGAAAGCAAAAAAAAGAAGAAAATGTGATGCTAATAATGGTAGTTATTAACAACCTGTTCTTCATGTGTGAGTGCTTCCCCATATTTTGAAGGCCTTTCACTATGCTTTCTCACATTGCGATGTTCTTAACGTAGAACACCTCACAACGATATGGAACAAGCATTACTGCCAATATCAAAAGGAAAACCGCAAATTTACCATGATCCCGTACTCCCAGACAGTGGGCAAAATTGTGAGTACTGCATACTTGGTTTCTGTTACTGTTCCAAATTGTGCCACATTGTTCTTTTTTTTGTTTATTTTATGGCTAGGCAGTTGGCCACAGGTTCTTTGAATCGACCTCATAACAGTCTAATTTGCATTTATATGTGGCAGAATTGTTTGTCTGCTGTATTACTTTATGTTCACGTCCTGTTTTGTGGTGTTGTTTCAGACGACAACAGACACCTTCTGCCTCAAAGAATGCATCAGGTAACATATTGCATGCACTTTAACAAGCAAAGCTTCTAGAATATGAACTCTGCTTTGGTTGCAGTTGAAGCAAACTTGTCATGTGTAGGTTTTCAAAAAAAAAAAAGAGAGAGAGAGAAAGAAATACACATTCAGCGCACTTGCAGTTGTCCTAAAGTTTCCCATTCAGGGAATTGGTAGCATTGCTAATAATAATTTAAAGCTGTGATGATGTGTGTAATTCCAGGGTTATTTTTTTTTAACTTTATTTTTGCGATAAGTTTTCATGATTTTATGTAAAGCGAGCAGTGGTCTAGTTAATTTCATTCAATTTCGCTTTGTTTCAACTCTTTTGGCATGTAACATATGCCGCAGTTGCTGACACATGATCATATAGGCTTACAAATAACTGGAACAAACATCAGCTGCTAGTACTTTTATAGTACTGTAATATCCACATTTCTGAAAATTGTAAGCTACTGATCATCTAGGAAGTCATCAGATATTTTCGTTTGCACAAGTATAAAGATAAGTGCAGCATGTCTCTGCTTCTAGCAAAAGCAGATCATGCTAATTGGCTTTGTGTTGAAAGCTGTATTAGAGCCAGTGAGTATATGTACACAGCTAAATCCTCTTTACAGGCATTGTTATGTTACTATGAGCATGTGAGGATGCCTGACTGACACCAATAATTAGTAACAAAGCTTTTTTTATCTCATTTAATACAACAGTGTTGCGGTTTGTGCTTTCACCTAGGTCTCCCACTCCACATTTGTGCACGCATGCTCCATTGATGCCTATTTGAAAGGCAGAGTTCACGCTTAAAAGAAACGCCATATTAATTTGGAATGTGTTCATTTTATTCCAAACATTCATAGTAAGCCAGTTTCCGAGATTAAAACTTCACTAAAGCTTGTGTTGAATTAACCATATCAGTGATGCAAGTCCCGTAATGCTTAAGCAGTAAACATGGATTTTAGGCTGCACCCAACTGACATGTGCTGAACACAGAGCAATCTGCTGCTGACCACTTCCTCCACGTGTGCAGGGTGAACATTTTCTCTTGACGAGTATGTATCAAGCTGACAGAGTTCCTATTTCTTCTTTTTTTTTTATCCTTCAAGTTCTTAACTATTCGCTTATAGTTAGGCTTCATTGGCAACCCCTATTTGTCAAAAGTTTAGCAATGTCATTATGGTTGCGCATACAGGCAGTCATCCCAGGAGTTGTCAGCAGCCTTGTGGGGCTGTCACTCTCATTGAAAATTCTCAGGCTCAGTGATAGCGGTCAAAATATAGTTAGCTTTAAGAAACTATACTTTTCGACATGTGAAACTTTTGTCCACCTTGAGGGAAGTCGGTGTTGTTTTTGAAAGCTCACAGCTTTCGTTTTGCAATCTATGATAGTCCAAAATTCTGCGTTTACCGCACAGAAAAACTGAACATATTTAGCGCTGAGGCAGCTCAGCATAAACTTTAGCTACGAGAGCTATGCAGCAGCAGGTTACGGAGCTTGGTGTGGTGACTATGTTCTTTGCATCTTTTCTTTTTCTAGGCGAATGAATGACAGCATAGACAAGAGGTTCTGCTTTGACCTCACAGCACTGGACCGTCCTGGCTCGACATACACATTCCAAGCACTGAGCGAAGACGACTGCAAGCAGTGGCTCAATGCCATGGACGGCAGGGAACCTGTGAGTTGTTTAGCTCCTGTGCCATATGATTGTGGGCAGAATTGCAAATTAAATGCTCGCCCATGTATCAACCAGGGCATAGCTCATGCTTGGCACGTGATAGCTGCACGGGGGCCATAAAACCCAACACAACCGAACCCAGTGGAGCATAGCGTATACCTAGGACCCTTCATTTTTGGCCGTTATTTATTTATTTTCAGGACAGAAAGACAGAAATGAGTTCCTATTATTTTTACTTCGAATATGAGCGGAAATTGGATCATTAAAAAAAATTTCTCCAATGATTTGTTAGTTTTATTTTTCCACAATTGCACTTGATCTTTTTTCGGACATTAAATGCTTTATTTCTTGCTCATTACTCATATATGCAGTATAAAGTTGGTGGGTTGTAATGAGAAACTTTTCATCAAATCAGATTTTTCTGTTCTCTCTTACAACTACCATTTTGTAGTATACCTAGACTTCCCCATGTGCAGCACACCCGCGTCTGTGTTTAAAAACCATCTGTTTTTGTTTGTACACTGTAATTACATTAAGTGTCGCAGCAGCCTTCTCATTACCTTCGACACGTTTGTGCATGCATGTTCTTTCAAACAGAGAATGGCACCAGTGGTTGAGGCTGCGTGTCGCTATGTTGGCATTACTGTCAGAGGTCAGAGATAGCTACTACTCGTGCAGACAATCATTTAGGCAGTGTCTAGTCTGACCAATGTAAACTCTGCCGCAACTTCAGGGGATTTTACTCGCCATGGCATGTTCTGCTGCGCACATATTGCTTAGCGTGTTGGCTGGGCCAATCAACCTTTTTGCATTCACAAGGCTGGCCGTGGTACAAAGTTTTGTCAGTTTGCATAGGGCACAAAGGATGACCTTGAGCACAGGTTGCCAGATTTATCAGTGACATGCGTCTTAGTGTGCCCTCTGTGCATCTTTTATAAGGGAGAGAGTATGTATTTCGGTGTAGCCTTGTTTAGTGTTTGCTTTTATTTTTTGCTCCTCAGCCTAAAGTATGTATGCTCCGCATTGCTCACAGAAATGTTCCTTTCATCAAAGCTTTTTTCTAATTGAGCACTAGCCTGGTCTTCAACCTTCCTTCATCCTGCCCTGTAGTTTAGTTTTCAATGTAGAGGTCCTTCAGCTTTTGCCAGAATACACTATATACCTGCTTGTCGTGGTTCACTCGCCATTTTGATCCTCAGCCCCTTATCAAATTTGTCTTCTCAGGTGGCTTGCAAATAAATTTTGGCTAGTGGTCTTGATATGCTTCATTGCATGAGACAACCTGTAGAGTGAATAAAATCCGAGAAGTTGTTCGAGCTAGCCAAATTTCAGAGAAAAGTGAGTTACTTTCAAAGTAGACGTTTTGAAGCATCCTGCTTCCAAGGACTGTTGTTGAATTGAAGGCAAAGTGTCTTGCACT
Source organism: Amblyomma maculatum (assembly GCF_055883805.1). Classification (NCBI taxonomy): domain Eukaryota; kingdom Metazoa; phylum Arthropoda; class Arachnida; order Ixodida; family Ixodidae; genus Amblyomma; species Amblyomma maculatum. The sequence continues at coordinate 52,208,172 of NC_139347.1, read as the reverse complement.
TGATTGCAGAACGTTGTTTACAGGATCTTGTTCTCTGTTCTTGCAGACAACAGCGCCACCAGGAAGAGCCACAAGGCAGGAAGGATGTAAGGTTTTGTTTGCTGTTGTTATCTTGTGGGGGAAAAGGGTGGCAAAAATGTGCTGGCATACGAGATCATACTGAAAATAGGTGGCTTTATTTGGCAGCCTATCCTCCCATGAGAACCTTTAATTTACTTATTTATTGAACATATTAATTGGTCTTGGTCAAGTCCAACGGCCAACTTTTCACAGCCTTGATTCATAACGAAACCATGTTGATGTTTACTTTGAATGACCGCCTTTCTCTGGGGGTGAAATATAGGATGGCACATGAGGTGTTATATCAATACTTGTTCAAGAGGGCAATACAGTCAGCACAGCTATTCATTGCACAAAGTCAAAGTACAAAGTTTGGTTATGAAATATAGCACTTTCAACAGTAATAAATAAAAGGTTGCCTCTGAACAGTGGGGAATACTATATGCTAAAAATTGCACTATCTGAGCTAGTGAAAAGCTCCTATCTTTTTTTATAACAGGTTTTTTTGTTGTTGTTCAGTCATAAGCATGCTGTCTACACAACCATTATGGTATTTGCACATTTGTGATGGTTGTTGCCGTGGCCTGAATAGATATTGTGTGCCAGCCTCAGACAGGCAGAGAGAAACTCAAGCGTAGCCTTGCTTATTGCTTGCAGGCCTGCTTGATGAGACTGGCTTTGCCTTTGTGCGTAGCTGCATTGAAGCTATTGAAGCAAGGGGCTTGGAAGACCAGGGCCTCTACAGAATTGTGGGTGTCAGTTCAAAGGTTGCCAAACTCACGCAGGTGGCATTCGGTGAGTTCTGTGTTTCTTTTATGACATTCTTCACTGCCATTTTTCCAACTGTGCAGCTCTGTTTCTGCATCAGACTGACACCTACACTCAAGTATCAAAGCTTTAACAGTAAGCAAATGGTCATATCATGAACAAGTGCGAAGTTACACTATGTTATGGCACATATTTGAGCATGACTGCTTAGTTTGACGGTAGAGGTAGTGAAGTCTGCATAGTTTATCGGGGCTTGTCATGAGGAAGCCTAATGTGCTGGCTTATACTATGTTGCTTAGTAAGCTCTCATATGACCTGTGTTAGTGTTGTCGTTCCTTGTCTTCATTGTTTGTGCTGCTGTCACCCTAGTGATCATGAAGCGATTGGCCCGAATTGCCACTCTGCAGTTAATGCAATTAATAGCTGAGTGGAGATTAGAAGTGAGCTCGCAGACTGTCTAATCTTTTTTTTTTTTTTTTTATCAAAATTTTTTTATTAAAACTTCTTTATTTAACCATTTTTTTGTTTGCATAGGACTATAGTATTAAGTGACTTGATGATAATAACAGAAAAGTTTGCAGGTAGATTCTTTTGGGTAGTTTAAAAAGAATGATTTGATATTTAGATTGGTGCAAACTAATGCGGTTAGTGACTTGACCATTTCAATGCCATCTGTCATTTGTGGCTTTTTTTTTTTTTTGCAGACCCAAAACGAACAGAGAACCTTGACTTTATGAGTGAGGAGTGGGAAGTCAAGACAATAACAAGTGCCCTGAAGAACTATTTCAGGTACCAGATTGCACAGCATCTCTCAAGCACATGCTTTGTTCCTGAAGTAGACACGGCTACTTGAGCATGTTAGCAGTGCGACTTGTGTCGTGTTTCCTTCTTTTTTTTTTTTTTTTTTTTCTTTGTGACCTGCACAAGTCTAGCTTGAGCAGAACAAAAAGCCCTTTGTCAATTTTTTGTATGTTTGATTAGCAGTGTTGGGGAAACATGCTTTGCTGAACTGTGGGTCACTTGACTTGTCATCTCCTGGCTGCTTATCCAGCCATCATGGCTGCTTATCCAGCCATGATGGTTTTCATTTGAGGGTTGTGATGTAAAAACTGCTCCCACCTGCTGGCTTCAACTCATTTGTCATCCTCATAGATGTAGTAGTCGTTAGCATCCAATGCCTTCAAATGTGGTTCTTTCCTGTCCCCCTCCCTCCCCCCCCCCCCCCCCCCCTTTCCTTATTTTTTTTTTTCTTGTTTTTTGGTTGCACCTAGAAAAGTCCCCATCTTTTGGTTACCCTACGCCTTGAAATTTATACAGGAGCAGCTAGAACTGTCTTTTACCACTTCTATACCACTGTTGGGCCCAGTGTGCTTAACTGTTAGAGATAATTTGCATGCAAGTTTTAAAAGTAGCCTTGTACTGGTCTACTTAAGGATAGAACCATTAACATATACCGTTTCTGCCACTCAACATGGATTGCCCCAGTTATGAAACTCTTCAGATATGTCAGATCCTCCTTAAATGTCCAGGTCATAGGTCGAACCATGGCGAATTTCACGTCACACTAATTGCTTACTGTGAGAGAAACACACTTAAAGACAGTGCAAATGTAGATGTGCCTTTTGTTTCTGTGTCCATCGTATGCTTAGACCCGTGAAGACTTCATAGTATTCGCATGCATTGTGTGCACACAATTTGGAAGCAGTCACATGCGGTGCTTTAGCAGCTTCAGGATAAGTCTCAGAGTTTTTCCTCTGGTACCCACCCTGATCGTTACTATGCTTAATCAAACGATAGGATAGAAAAATGAAATGGAACATGTCGTTTGAGCTAAGCCACCATTGACTATTCCTTTCCCTCTTTCTTGCTTTGGTTTGTCTTTAAGCTGTGGTTTTCTGTTCAAGACCTTGAGTGTCATTGAAAGTGGTCAAGTTAGGCTGATAAATAGTTTTGCTTAAATATGTGCACATTCAGTAATGAATTATTACAAAATTTTAACCAGTAAGATTATGTCTGAAAGGCTCTACAGCCTGCTTTTTTTTTTCTTTTTTTCACACAACTGGTACATGTTTATTCAGGTTTTTTTTATTTTCCCCACCATTGCTTATCAATACATTGCTCTCTTTTTGTCTTGCTTTCTCTTGGCTCGGTGCGTTGCCGTTGCTTCCCCATAAATTGCATTAGAAGAGCGCAAAGCAGTGCCTTATTGAATGCTGGAATTGTGTTCAACTTAAAGCATCATGTGAACACCTCGCAGCGAGTAATTCCTCTGCCTCCTTTCAGAAACCTGCCTGAACCACTGATGACGTTTCGTTTGCACACTGCCTTTATTAGTGCAGCGAGTAAGTCGCCCTGCCTTGCATATATTAACCACCCTGCCATTGGCTGCGCAGAGTCAGCTTGCATATCGTGCCTTTATTGCTATATAAGTCTGAGAGCAACCATTGAAGGAGCCTCATATCTGCGTGCTTTCATAATTTGGGCGCACGTTGTTAAATAGTCTGTGCATTTTGCTTTTGCTTGGCGCATCATATGGCATGGCGCCTTGCCGCAGTAAAAATTAAAATTTGCACGTGTTACCACATCTATGTTGGGCCAGCCCGTCGAATGTGGTGAGCTCGCCACTTTCGACTGCATCTGCCAGATGCACACTTGACCTCCGAACCTGCAGTAGCAGCTTTTTCAAATTGGCTTCAGTAGCCTGAGAGTCTCTCTTTTTGACAGGCACGAGAAGATTTTCCTGTGCGCTGTTAGGCCGGAAGGCATTTGTTCAGAGGAGCTTGTATAGATTTTAAACCTGTGTTAGCCACTATTGGCATTAGTTATCTGATGTCAGACTGATATAGCCAGTTGTGCCGCACCTGCTAATAGGCGCATACCTGAAGAGAGAGGGAGCTTTGAATATGGTTGTTCAAGACTGTGGCCCTTGCATGAGAGCATTAAACTTTGTAGCCCTCTGAGACATTATTTTATTAAGCTCGCTTTGAATGCTGTTAGTCATGCTTAGTTGAGAGCCCTTTTTTTTATTATTTTTTTTTTTTTATTTTTATTCAGTTGCAGTTTGTAGCTTTTCCCAGCTTTTAACTTTGAGCTGACATTTGGTTTATTTTGCGTGACGCATCTTAATGCTTCAGAATGTATGTGTTGGCTAAGTTGAGGCTGGTTTATATGTGTTTTACTGGCAGTTTAAGATTGCCTATACCACCGCCTGTTGGCTCAGATGAATACAGTTACTTTCTTTTTTCTTTTTTTCTGGTTCCATCTTCGTCATTCGCAGTAACTTGCATACTTATCTCAATAGTTATCAGAAGTTCCTTGTACTACATACTGCTTGTAAGTTCGCATTGAAATTTTACGTGAAGAGTGTGTCTGCTCTGTTTGCAATCATTTTTCATCAAGCGCTTTCCTATTACGTGCACGAGAATTGGAAAAACACCATGTTTGACAAGTCCGGTGCATAAAAAAAAAAGTAAGCTTACCACAGGAACAAATCTCCTCCCCTTTAATAAGTTGAAGAAATATGTGGTTCAACTGGGACTGCATCCCCCAACCACTCCTTACTAGGTAATCCTTGAATCAGATCCTGGCTTAGCAAAGTCTGTACTCTAAGTGGACAGTTGCTGCCCCCTGACAGGATTCAACATATTAGTAAAAGCCTTTGGAAGGTCACTATACCAGTTCGCCTATTTTTGATGCAGGCACATATTGCCACCTCCTGAACCAGGCATATATTAGTATTTAACACAGTACTATCCCCTTCTAATGCCATTGAAATTTTCTAAAAGGCAAAAATTTTTTTTGCACCATGCATGATCAGTAGGCCAGGCAGAATTCATATATAAAAGATTATGCAAAAATACTTATATTTTATTTGCATGTCACCTCAAAGCTGCTACATGAATGAAAAAATTGAAAGCAACATTTTCTACATTTTCTAACTAGTCATTAAGCATGAATAAATGTTTTCCTCTGAGAATACCTTGACGCCTTCAAGATTAGGATGCCTGCATGCAATCGGCATATTGTGTACTGCTCTTGCACAAAATAGCGAAGCACCACGGACAGATTGTGCCATTTTAACAATTTTGGCATTAAGACGTGTCCACATTTGTGTACTCGAAACTCTGAAAGTCCGCTGAAGCACTTTTTTTGTCTACGATATTGAAATCTGGCATGCAACATCTACATTCTCTTATTGATACATTCATTACAATAAATAGTATTAGTATTAGGCATAGGTTTAGAAAGAGGCATGCAAGAATAAGGACTACTGATTCGTCCCACAGTAAAATGCTGCGACGTCCATCTCTACTTGCTGTTTACAAACACATTTCGCTGTAGCAACAAGCGATGGCGCCACCTACTCGACACGGCAGGTCCACATGTAATGGGTTCCAAATTCAAAGGTGGAAGTTCGCACTTCGTGCAAAGATATAATGAAATTTGGGTCGCGTTCACATATGTAGATGCAGTGCCTGAAGGGGATATATAAAGCAGGCCTCATAATACTTCCTTTGCGCAAAAGTAGTGCAGCGAACGGCGGGATTTCTAACATGCCAAAATAAATGTGAGTTATTGCAGTATTGGTGCCAGGCACTTGTTCACAGATTGTAGTAAATGGTTGTTTAGAAATGTGGCAGGCAGTTGATGTCAATTTCCTTTTTATACATTTATAGCATTTAATAAGAACTGAAGCAGTTGCTGTTTATTACCACTTAATATTAGGAACTTATTTTGTGCATAATGAAATTATTTTTTTTGGCGCATAGAGGCACCGTCGCATTGCTATTTGTAGCATTATCATAGTACACTGGGAAAAGAAAGATTACTTCTGCTAAAGGGAAGCCATTATCTAAACTTAAAGGTATGTTGCACTAAACTGAGCAAAACACAGGAGATGTAGGAAATGACAGACAAATGACTTATTTCCTGTATAAGTGCATTTGGCTCATTTCAAGAAAAGGTCTTCATGCGAAAGAAGATTGTGTGCAGCACATTGACATTGCATAGAACGATAGGAACCGCTGTGTATCAAGGCATTGGTGTCCATTACTTGAACAAAAAGCATTATAAGTGGGAGTGCATTGTCAGACCATCTCTGTTAGATCGTGGAGCTTGCTCTGCTTTGAGGTATCTCTTCTAGCATGTCATACATGTCACCTTGTGGTTTCAGAACAAGAGAACAAGGTCAAGCGAACAACAGCTATTGAAGAGCTCATCAGTCAGCTTCCCACTGACAACCAGCGCATGGCTGCCCTGCTGATACAGCATTTGCAGAAGTAAGCCGCCAAGGCTCTTTTAATATTGTCGGTTTTTTCTTGTACGCTTTTTGACCACCTTAGGGACACAAGCTAAGTTCTGGCACAATTCGGACTTGCTTTGGGCTTTTTCTGTCAAAAGTATAAGGAAGCTTGACATAGGCTGACTGTTGATGCATCTGAAAGGTGACCACAGCACAACCTGTGTTTGGTTTAATGTTCAATTTAAGCCGTTGCATAATGAATTCTAAGCCAGCTCATAGACCATTTCTCAGTTGAACGGAAGTTTTTTTGTTGCATGACAGTCTAGGAAGCTAATAAATGACTTCCCTCGTTAGTGTCTTCATGTTGTGCATACATTGACACACTCTTGCATTTCCAGGGTCTCCAATTATGCATCATCGAACCTGATGACTGTGTCTAATTTGGGCGTTTGCTTTGGTCCTACATTGCTTCGCCCAGAAGAGGAGACTATGGCAGCCATAATGGACATAAAATTCTGCAATGTGGTTGTCGAGATCCTCATAGAAAACTGTGATAAGGTAAATATAAAGGGTGGGGGGGGGGGGGGGTAATCTGTGGCAGTAGTATCTCGCATTCCAGATTCGCTTTACTGCAGCATTAATATCATCATCTCATTTCATTTGTTAGTATTTTCACCCTCAACTCGGACTTTTACAGGAGTGGAAAAGAAAACCGTAAATGATGATCTGTAAAATTGGAATTGCAAGACAGAGACGTGTTCAAAAGTACAGGTTTCCTTTGTGTCTGTGACAAGGTGACCACTGGACTCATGAAATATTATTTAAGGTCATTGAAATCAAATGCAGTGATGCTTTACAATTTCATTCAGTTTCATTGGCATTGTTTACAATTACTCGTAAAAGGCAGCACTTGCTACATTGCATCAGCATCTTTTTGTATCATGTAAATTAAGAATATAAATTTTCTTGTCCACTTTTTCAAGCCTGCACTGGTTTCATTGCATTATTGAATTGAGTATTGATTGTTTATCTCATTCGGTGAATCTTGTGAAAGCTTTTTTCACTCAATTTCATATTTAAAGTTTTATTGTGCTCTCAATACAGTTAATGCACAACAGCGCAGGAGGTCAAGATGGCTAAGCAATGAGTGGTGCTGCCTTATGTAGTAGCAATATTTTCACTGGGGCTTTCATTTCTTAAACAAAATAAGATACTATACCGTTAGAAAGCCCAATTTTCTGCTTTTAGCCATATGCACACTTGTAAACTAGGGCATAATGTTCTAGATACATGAAGCACAGCCTCATATATTATAGTTGCCTGTCACTTTGAGCAATTGGTCACTTTATGTAGAAGCAGCACATATCTGATGCATGCAGCAACTCAGTCAAAATGGGCAAGAGCACCGAAAGCATTTGTGCAGCATCAATGTAAAAGAAAGTCTGTCAGAAATTTACAGCACACTGATTTCCATTATCAGAGTTTTCCCAAATCTGTTGGCACCCCTACCAAATGCAAGAAGATGGCTTGATTGCTTCTTTTTGTGCGCAAGATACTGGGACACTTCTTAATTAATTGAAATCGCTTCTTGCATGCCTTTTAACAAGTAATTGATGCCTGTCTGAATGCAGGCTCACATAACCCAGTAGAACCTTTCGTCTTTATTTTTTTATTCATGCAAATTTTCAATGTGGGGCAGATTTTCAAGGCCTTCCCGCACAAAGAAGAGGTGAAAGCAGTGACAGCAGGGTCTCGGCCGCTGGATGCCATGCAGGGAGCACCATCTCATGATGTGACGCTGAGGGAGCGTCCAACTGCAGCCCATCATTTCTCACCTGCACTCGGCACTGATGGTCCAGGTTACACCCCATCAGTCTCTGATCTGGTGAGTGTGAACTGACAGAGCTGCTAATTCTCGGTGCTTGAATGTCTGTGGCTGTGTAGTCAGAGTGAAAGCCAGTATAATAAGCATAGTATTTCAGAGCTTCCGAGCCAGCTAGCAGCAACTGGGCCCGTGTTGCCGAATCTGGTGAATCGCCAGCCACTGCTAAAGATTTTGCTTTAAATAAGTATATAAACAAGTGAGGCTGCCTCTCAAGCTTTTCTTGTTTGAATAGGACCAGATAACACCATTTGTCAAACCAATTTTACAAACATCTTTGGCAGTAAAAATTACTTCGTTTTGGAACTTCACTAACATGACGTCCTGAAAAAGCAAGAATTCTTGATGTTGTATACAGTCCACAAAGCTGATAGCATTAGAGACACGAGAAAGAAAAAAAAATTCTTCAACTGGTATGTGCTTAATATATATATATATATATATTGTGTGTGTGTGTGTGTGTGTGTGTGTGTGTGTGTGTGTGTGTGTGTGTGTGTGTGTGTGTGTGTGTGTGTGTGTGTGTGTGTGTGTGTGTGTGTGTGTGTGTGTGTGTGTGTGTGTGTGTGTGTGTGAGAGAGAGAGAGTGAGTGAGTGATCGGGGGGGTGTTTGGCTGTGTTTATTGGTTAAAACCAGAAAGTACCCAGTCATGTAGTGCAAACATGCAGGTTAACAAAGAGCGCAGAACTTAATTCCAGACTGTGCAGTGAGCTGTGGATGAGTGTAACACAGAGAGAAGTGAGAGTCAACGAAGAGAGGTGAGTTAATGGCGTCGTAGTCTAAATTCAGAAGAAATGGGCATGGGCATGAAATGTGAAGGCAAAATACCCAATGGTAGGTTAGGGCAACAGAGTGTATTCCTAGGAAGGGCAGGCACAGGCCGTCACAGGGCAGCTAAGATCGGGAAGTGAAGTTTTTCGGGGGCAAGGTGGCCACAGCTTTCACACAGCAGGGGCAGTCAAAGGTGTGCGGGAGAGGTCGCGGTCATGCAATGTACTTATCTAGGCCCGTGATGATGATGATATTTATTTGGCCATGGACTACACACACATGCATTTTGCTACTTTCTTTTTCTGTTTCTAAGATAAGGTGCTGGACTAACAAGGTGTCCATTGCGTGGCCACAAATGTGCAGCATTGGCCATCATGATAGCAGACGATAACTTACCTGCCAGGGCTGTCATGTCTAAAAACTAGCCACAATTTAAAGAAGCACTTTTTTCTCATTCATCCTCCTTTCTTTCTTTCTTTCTTTCTTTCTTTCTTTCTTTCTTTCTTTCTTTCTTTCTTAGCTCAAGCAAATATTTGTCTTTTTGACATTTCAGTCATTGCGTCATACTGCTTCGTGCATGAGCATGTTATGTTGTTCTTTATATGTAGAGAATGTTTCGAAATGACACTACTACGAATTCCGTTCCTTTTTCGTTTAGGCTGAATTAACATGCGCGGCTGACATTTTCGTACTTTTAGCCTTGACTTAATGGCCTGTCACTTGCAGCAGCGTGTTTACGCTGGGAGGCCCTACACCCAGTCGCACATGGAAACCAAGCGGTTTGGCTCGGTTATTGCTGCCTGCCAAGCGAGCCGTGCCAGCCAAATACCGACTCTTCCATCCCACCCGGCCGCTGTGACTGGTTACAACCCTTCCCGGCCAGGTACGTAGCCTTGCAGCTTTCCCAAATGGTGGATGGCAATCTAGAAAACAGCTGGGTTTACTTTTGTACATTCTAAGTTTGCCTCTTATGCAGACAGCTCTGGCAATAGCCCTCGGATAGCTTCTACCAAACTCTCTAATATCGCCATGCTCACCTTTGCGAACCTTTGCAGAAATGCAATCTTGTGCAGGAATCTGCCGTTAGTGCAGAACATCTTAGTGCAGTACCTATGCACGCTTTGTGTTCGCTGGCATCCCCAGTTTCATATGATAGTTTGCAACTTCAAGCTTAAAGCAATTTTAAAAAACGAACTTAAAGAAAAAGAGCTGGTCAAGCTAGTGGATCAATCAATGTTCTGCTGTGTTTACCTAGAATACAGTGCCATTAAAAAGCAAAAATTATGGGGACATAACGAAATACTGGTGGAATTTAATACCAGGTCCTTAAGACGTGATCTGCATGCACTGCAAGCTGTATTTGTTCAATGCTCTCCATTAGTTCTGCTTCATCTGTCATACCCTTTCACACCAAGAGCAAATAGTTGCTATAAGACAAAAGCACTGCCATAAGTCCTGCTTACAGTTCTTAATCAAGCATTGAGAACCTTTATTATCTGCATTGCTTAATTTTAATGTTATGTTAATTTGAGAGTGATCGTTTTTACTAGCCCACCACGGGGGTGTAGTGGTTAGGGCTCTCGACTACTGTGCCCAAGAATGCGGGATCGAATCTCGGCAGGTGGAAAGCTGGGCACCCGTGTGCTGTGCGATGTCAACACACGTTAAAGAACATTCTGGGGTGGTCGAAATGTCCGGAGCCCTCCACCCCCATAAGCCAAACCAAATCATTTTCACTAGGTTCAGCAATATGCATGGCTAATGTAATTATTGCTATACTTTGTACACTCTGACTGTACACTCTAGTATGTCTAAACTTTCCCCTAGCATTTTCTTTTTTTTAAATATTTGTTTACTCTTACTTGTACTCAACAAAATCAAATGAATCAGCACAGAAACGAGAGGTGTTTGCCTACCCAGAGCTGCACCAGCACTGCTTTTGTGCATAAAACTCTTGCAGACATCTTGAAGGTACTGCACGTCGCTACTGTCCCATGAACACAAAAGCCAGTATTGTTTGCCATCGGTAACCACCCATGGTATCCAAACCAAATCATTTTCACTAGGTTCAGCAATATGCATGGCTAATGTAATTATTGCTATACTTTGTACACTCTGACTGTACACTCTAGTATGTCTAAACTTTCCCCTAGCATTTTCTTTTTTTTAAATATTTGTTTACTCTTACTTGTACTCAACAAAATCAAATGAATCAGCACAGAAACGAGAGGTGTTCGCCTACCCAGAGCTGCACCAGCACTGCTTTTGTGCATAAAACTCTTGCAGACATCTTGAAGGTACTGCACGTCGCTACTGTCCCATGAACACAAAAGCCAGTATTGTTTGCCATCGGTAACCACCCATGGTATGAAATTTCGTTAATGTCGCTCCGCCGGTGTATGATGTCACAGCTCATGTAATCTGTAGTGATGATGAAACGTAATGTACTGTATCCTCAGTCATTATCATAACATGTAGCATGATGCGGCATTTTACTCTGTAACAGACTGTAAGATGCAGAGTCTGTTCAAACATTACATGCAGTCATGCTTCACAGCTATAGTCATGATGCAACATAGCCTGGCTCAGCACTTAACAAAGTAACATACATACTGTAATGTGAATGTCAAAATGTCGAAGTTGATACAATCACGTGGAACTCTATCACTTTTAACAAGGACCTCTAATTGGTTGTGGTGCGTGTTTCTGCAATTTTGCTGGCAACCAAAGTATAGTACAATAGCAGCGGAACATTTTGGTCATAATATTCAAGCAGATACAACATGGACATTTAGTGCGTTCGCATTCCCACACAATAAGCAGTCTTAAATGTCTGCCTTCTTTTTTTACTTTCTTTATGGGAACTATAGCATTACTGATTGCAGCAGGCATTTTATGGTTTTATTCGTTATGTTACTGTAAATACTGCAAAAGTTTGTCACTCAGTAAAAGCCCTTGTACTGCACACACATGAATTTAATGCAGTGTTCAATTTTATGATGGCATACCATGAAAACCTGATCAACATATGTGACTTCGAGAACTGCATGAAACCATGTGTACTTACACTACGGTTCACATTTGTTCACTGTAATGAGTACATCCGTACTTGCAAACATTTTCCAATTGCTGTTTTCTTTGGTAGTCAGTGCGCAAACTATTCAGAGTGTTAAATGCAGCATTGGGCACTTTGGGACATCCATAATCCACTTGTGTAGAATTGCTAGAGAGGTCTGTTTGCATGTCCTGTTTGCATTGCCACCAACTTCCCAAAATTGAACCCACTCCATGTACTATTATTGCATTACTGATGTACATCCTGTGCACACATGTACTGCAGTAGTTTTGTCATTGCATTCTTAAAACTTTTTCAACGACTCAAGACAGGGATGCTGACCTACCACCAATTGCTGTGGGTGCTTCAATTACTGTCACTGCTTATTACAGTAGAATCTCGATGATATAATTATGGTTGATCTAAGTTTTAGGATGATACGAATTTTAGATTATGTTACGATTCGGGATTATATGAACAGTTTTTCAAGTCTGCGTGGATGATACGAACAAGAGATCAGCGCGACTAGGGAGCCTACACGCTGCGCCGCGGTGACAGGCGCAGCATGTAGACTCCCTAGACGCGACTACCCACACAAGCGAACAAGCACGCGCGGATACGAGGAGGCCACCTCCTCCCTTTTTACCGCTTTCTCACCACTCATGTCCCGCTGCACTGACCGAACCAGCTGCTGAGCCGCCAGCAAATTCACGCAGTTGCTGATTGGCCTATGGCATCTTGCAAGCTACCGCAGCTTGTAGCTGACGCTCACCATTATCGGCTAGGTAAAGCAACCGAGATGGGTGTTTGTCCAGGCTTGGCTGATTGTTGACATTGAGCCCAGCAAAGTGCAAGGCAGCATTACTGACATTTTCAACCGAAAGTAATTAAGCCAAATAAACTTTGTGTTGGGAATGATACGAATATTTTTCGGGGTCCCTTGGCATTTGTATCATCGAGATTCTGCTGTATTCACATCTGCAAAACGACAGGTTCACAGTAAAGGTGTCAGTAAAAACCACATGACTGCACTCGAGACATTAGAAAGTAGCTTGGTATGCTCTGCTTTCAGAAAACAAGACGTGCACAGTGGAATTTTTACTTTAAAACAAACACATAAAACATGGTGAGGAAGTTCAATATAGCCAAACTCTATTGCCAGCATTCAGCAAGCCAAACATCAGCGCAGATGGCTTTCCCACATAATGTAGATAAATATAGAAGGACTAAGAATACTCTCTCAAAACAATAAGGTTATTCAATCAATCATTACTGCAACCCTACAACTCTCCACGCCACTACCTCCAGGATGCTTAGACAAGTGCAAGGTGTTAACGTATGATCGCTACCAACCCTCCGCACCACTGTATCTTTCATGGTGACACTGGCGAGTGTGAGACACGAACTGTAAAGTGCAGATGTTGCCGCGAACACTTGCCACACCACAAGTAGCCACCTTTGCAATGCAGCGAAGCCTGCCATCTGTCATCCAACAGGGCAGCAATTGACGCTGGGAGTTCAATGTACCCGTGATATGACCAACAACCTTGCGTGCATGTATTCACTTACATTAAAAAATATCTATGAAGATTTTAATATATCCATGTTTGTTATATCAAGGTTCAACTTGTTTGAAATCAACTTTCCAGCCAGCAAAGGCTGCAGGTTGGAGACTAATATTTATAGTCAATTTATATGTGGCATTCTAGACTGCTTAACGTGAAGTGGAAAGAAGAAATTCGATGGCAGGGAGCAATTTTGTTAATGTTCCACAAAATTACTACCGATTTCCGAATTGGTATTTTTGCTGCAGGAATTCAGCACCAACATAAAAGCTTGAACCTTTAGCTTGAGCTATGACTTTGCAGTAGTAACACCTTCCAAACCATGCATGAAGCTACTAGCTGCGAAGCTGACCTTGAGGTTGGAGCCTGTTCTGTCCTTGTAGTCGAGGGTCTTCCTCTCTCTGTTCACCTCCTGCAGCTCCCTCCTCCGGAGGCTATGGGTCCAGAGACGTTAGTCACAACGTGAACTCCAACAGCAGCAGCACAGAGTCCCTGAGCTCACGTTCAAATGCTTCCTTCAGCCACCACTCACCAGTGCCCGGTGAGTGCCACACACATACACGTGCACGCACATTCACATTTGCAGCTTATAGCTTATACTTTTGCTTGACTTGTTCTTGTTTTTTATTTTTGCATGAAACCCTCACATGTAGCTTTCCACAGCTTTAGAGAAAGAAAGATAACAAAACTATAGTAAGGCTCTCACAAGTCTTGCAGTGTTTCCTGGTGAGCTGGCAGGTGCATGTTGGTACTAATTCAGAAAAACTGCGTGAAAAGACAGGGCAACTGTGTGCCTACACTGCGTGTTTGTCTTTTCACTTTGTTTTCTAGAATTTTCAGAAGTTTGCTAAAAAAAATTTTGCTGTAGTGTAGCTTGTGGTTAAACCTAGAGTTATGCGAGAGCAATCTGCATGGCTACACTTAGGTTTGGCTTCAAAGTAAAGACATGGCTTTTGCGCATAGTAGTTTACTCTCTGGTTTCAGCTTTATTTATGCTATAGTGGAATCGCTTCACATATAAGCACCCCTTTCCTCTCGTCGTTGACGATTCTCATTCGAGTGTAGAAGGCTTCTAGTGGTTATAATATTGTCTCTACGTCGAACTCCGGGGCGCACCGTTGTCACAACGTTCGAACGAACCTTCTGTCCTAACAACTCACTGTTGTTGTTCGCCTCTACCAACTACTGAGTTATCTGTTTTCTTTTTCTTCTCCTTCTTTTTCTTTTCTTCTTCTTTTTCTTCTCATGGACAGGCATGGCGAGACTGGTCAATGTAGGTCTCGCTACGAAAAAGATTCTTCTGTTTGCTAGGACCATCAGAGCCACACTGAATAAAGCTTAAGCTGGCAGCCTGTAATGTCAAAGTTTATTTTTATAAAACTGCATACTCTTGAAGGGATATAGGTGCTGGAGCTCGGATAGAAGTACATCAGTGACATGGGCATAGTGCAGAACTTGATGATTACAGCAAGAGGCTAGATGTATATGCATTTATATGCTTATATATGTGCATATCCTTGCTGCAGCAACAAGCATGAAATTTTCTGAAATGAAAGTTTGCTGCCCTTAAAGCTGGTCATCATGCAGCTGCTTTTCCAGTACCTATAATTGTGCATATTTTGTTTGCATCTCCAGCAGCAAGGTGCAGTTTGTGCAATTTAGAAGAGGTGGGCAATCATACCCCCCCTCGTCGCTCATAACATTCCGCATGACAAGAAATTGAATTAAAAGAAAAATAATCCCACAGCTCTGCTTTGCACACATGCAAGGCGTACTTGTATGTAGTGCAGCGTGTCCTAAAAGTGTTCCGGAAGGTTTTCCGGCCCATTCTTGTGATCTGTCACATATGTTCCAGCCTGCAGCTTCGTTATTTTTATGTACTTTCGTCTTTTATTGTCGTTTTTCAGCTACAAGAGAATATCACTCATCATCTCGCGTCCTAGATGCCTCAAAGTAAGTAAAATTGTTTTTTTATGTGTGCTGTGCTCTAAATTCACTGCATTTTCTTGGACCAGCATAAATGCCGCGGTACTTTTGCCGGGTGTAGCTCAGAATGGGAGGACAATTAAGCCTTTGTAGAAGGACCAAACAGCCGCAGTGGAGAACTCAGGAAAGGGGCTTCTTGTTCAAAGGTGTGGAGAGAGAGAGGCCACTGAAAAAGAGCACAACACGATGCACTCCCATAAACAAGCACAGAGAACAGGATAGGAAGCTGATGGGAAATGTGCTAAATATATAAAGTGCGTGTGGTGCATATATATGACAACTGCAGCTGCTGTCTATAGCGTAAGCACTACACACTCACCTCATGTGAGGGCTTTGCATTGCCACCACAAACGTGCCATTAGTGAAGAAAAAGTTGAGGGCGCACTTAAGTCTCCTTACGTGCAGAAAAGCTAAAGCATTGTGAGTTCCAGGCATGTTTCTATTATCAGCTCATTCTGCGTTTCATTGCTTTTCCACATCTGCAGCTTTTTTTTTTTTGTTTATTTAATGTTTTATTTTTCATTTTTGTATATTTGGCTTTTTTATATATATATATATATATATATATATATATATATATATATATATATATATATATATATATAAGCTTCAATCTTCTTTATTAAGCCGTTTACTTCATAGCTCATTTCCATCAATCTTTCGGGTGTCGTAATCATGTGGCTGGGACCACTTCCAGTGGTCACATTTTACACACACGTTTTCTTTTCGAATACGGTAATTTTTCATTAATTTGGCTTTCAGGAAAAATTTTTTAATTATTCAAAAGTTTGGATTATCAAATAGATCTAAATAAAACTCCAAAACCATTTGCATCACAGCAATTTTATTTCATGAACAGCTGGAATATGGTTGTGTATACATTTCAGGTGAAAGTTATATCACAGCGGCAATTTTTTGTGGATTCAGCTTTGCTTTGCACACACGGTCGGGAGTGTCAAAGAGTTTCTCTAAAATCAAAACTGCTGCCGTGGCCCTTTTCGCAGTACGACGCAGTAGCAGTGGTGCCTCGTTACAAGGGTGACTCGTGCGGTGAAGCATCCTCAGACTCTAACAGTTCAATGTTCTCAAGCGGAGGATGCAAGAGAGAAAAAATATAAGTAGGCGCTAGAACTGCATGACGCCATCTCAAAATAAAGCTGGAAGGCTAGTGACGCACTCCCGCATAATGGAGTCTTGCAATTGACATATTCGTTATTTTGGTTGCCCAATCATAAATTTTTTTTATGTCCTAATTAATGCACCCCATAGTTCTTGTTTGTTTGGAAAAAAGGTAATTTGATGTGTCCATAATTAAAATACTAGGTTTCTTGGTTGGTTGCTTATATTTTGGGAATTAGTGGCCAATATTTTGACCACAAATGCTTACTTTTCCCTTGTTTGTTTGGAAAAAAGGTAATTTGATGTGTCCATAATTAAAATACTAGGTTTCTTGGTTGGTTGCTTATATTTTGGGAATTAGTGGCCAATATTTTGACCACAAATGCTTACTTTTCCTTTGACTAGTCTCATTTGTTTGCTAAAACTTGCACAACCATGGGTGCTGGCACCACCTGGCATGTGGCTGCTCGGTTTGTCAGTTAGAATCAGCTTTTTACGTCTGGCATGCTCAAAACTACAATCAAAGCAAGGCTCTATCAGGATCTCAATTCTGAAGTTCCGATGTGGCAGTAGGATGAGGAGGGCACAATGTTAGAGTCCCCCACAAATGCAGTAGATTTAAATGTCCTCTGAAGATGTCAAATAGCATACCATTTCTTTGTTCAGACTGATTTAGTACTGCTTCAGTTTATGTGACCAGAATTCATTATTTCTTTGTATAGGTCTAGTCAGTCGTCCACTCCAACTCATCAGTCTGTTGGCGGCAGGTAAGCTTGACCTTATCCAAAAGTTGCCGTGGCTTTTCCTTGCATGTTTTTCGTCAGAGCACACTAATTTGCTGTCTTGCCTCTGCAGGAAAGTGCGAACCTTGTATGCGTGTGTTGGAGAAAACAACTCGGAGCTGTCATTCGAGCCCAACCAGATAATTGACAATGGTAAGCCCCAAAGCTTTTCAGCATAATATTTGAGAACTTCTGGCCCTGCCCACACCTCTTTTATTTTTCCTCCTTTTTTTAATGCTTTGTAATTAGGTGTGATTAGATGTATTATTCAATATTCTATTAGATCCAATGTTTGATATTAGAAATGTTCAAGTATTCGTTGGAAGCGAATTACATATATAAAGCACTTGCTTCACATGGTTTCGATTTAATGAGCACGTTGGGCACGGTGCATATGCTTACTAGCGTTCATGGAGTCACTACTACTAAAAAAAGTAATCGCATGTCAACACATTGGTAGTTAAAACTAGCATGGTGACTTTTTTTTTTTTTTTTTTTTTTTTTTTTTTTTTTTCTTTTTCAACACACAAATCAGTGAGTGTGAAAAAGCTTCAATACACTTTCCTTTTTTTTTATGCAATAATTGCCTTGCGTGTTGAGAAAACACGTAGTTCTAACAATGTTCATTGTGCTGCTCAACTTTATTATGCACAAAAAATATTCAAATATTCCCTTCAGAAAATTATTTTCTTCGGACCGCGGGATCACTGTTTGCACAAACCTAATAAAAATTAATGGTTTCGAAAACAATGACCCATTCAATCCTTCTTAGTTTAATAAACCTTTGGACTATTCGCATTGAAATAATTTGAGAGAATTTACTATTCACTTCAAATTTACCTCAACCTAAGAAGCCACTATTGACACACCCCTGATTGTGACTCAAGTTTAAGGGGTTTCTGAGGTTACTGCATTCGAATGAAATCTCCACTGTATGCTCCATTGTTATTGCTTTTGTACTAAATAATTAATCAATTCTAAATTTGACCATCTTGTGACCTCATGCCGAGTGAATTCTGCAGGCGACACTGGGTTTATGTTGTCACAAGCAGTGCTTCCACTCTTGCTCCAATTGCGCCATTCTGCACCAAATGTGATTTGCTGCGCCATCATGATACAAACTGCCAAAATTGCGCCAAAGTGCTCCAAAATAAATCTATCAAGCAATGATGATAACGACAGGGCTGTAGAGAGATCAGAGTGGCCGGAGCCGAGGCGAAGAATAGGCTCTGGGCCGGAGGATGACGATGATGAGTTGTGGTTGTGTAGCACCATCTATTGCATTGAATGCAATCTCATACATAGCCGTTTGAGCAAAATAATATATAAAGCAGGGTGCCTTGATGCCACCGACATGGCGCTACTAGCTTTCGTGTCGTTCGCACTGCAGGGTTGCCAGGTTCGGCTATAAATAGCCAAACTCATTGTTTTTGATTGAACAAATAGTAATTCAGATAATCACTGGTATAGATAATGCATGTAATACTTGCTTTCTTAGTGTTACACTTCCTTGCTGCTGAACACCTTGAAATAATGTACAGGGAAGGTAGCAGCAAGATAGTAGCTGTAAATCGATTTGTTCACAATGGCTGTGCTGATGTATTGGCTTCTTGTTGAGCAACGGACCTTTTAGAAACAGCACTAAGGTGCTCCAAAGTGCTCCAAATCGCTTGTCAAGCTGCTCCAATGTGCTCCAAAGTCCATTTTTTGCTGCTCCAAATGTTGCTCCAAATTGCAGTTTGGCAGTAGCCACACTGCACAAGCATTACATATATATGTAGATACCCACTCCCTGTTCTGCAGAAAAAAATTGCAAGGCTTGTAATCAGTGATTTTTGGCATTTCATAAATGTAGCCATAATTTGTAGTTGCAATTTGAACCATTTAGTATGCATGTAAGGTTGTAGTAACAAATTTACAGTGTCATCAGTACATCATGCAAAGAATTTCCCTTGGTTGCTCAGTCAAGTTTTGGTTTAGGCTTGCTGATTTTGAAGTGTTGAAACTGTTTTACTTTAGCGTTGTTTTTTTTTATTGCGATTTTTTTTTTTTTTTTTTAATAATACTCTAGGAGTCTGGATCATGCAGGGACATGTGGCAAACTTTTGTTCCAACGATAAAGTTGCTGGTGTAGGCTATTCAACTTGAATTCTCAACAGCGTGATCATTGTTACTGTAATGAAGAAGTGCTTTGTTAAACAGATAAACAGGGCTATTTCTCGGGCAAACATTTTTCATTTCCTTTTACACTTAAATCTCGTTATAACGAATTCGAAAGGGCGCCGAATTTTTTTCGTTATAAGCATTAGTTCGTTATAGCCACTAACTAATAATTATGAAATTAAATATTGCATACGAGGGTGCACTTACTGCAAGTAAGCCGTAGCCGAGATATCAGCTTCCCGCTGCGGCCGAGTGGCTGCGTCCGCGGCAAGAGCTATCGTTCTTGCCTGTATCGCATACAGCAAGAACTAGAATCAAACACATAAGTACAGATTTTATTGCCTTTCATGTCGATGGCGCCAACCTTTCATGTCGACGGAGCAAAAAAATCCGTGATGCTTCGCTGCTGTGTCTTTCTTAACCGAAGCACGGCCTTCTCGGCAGCAGCAGCTATCTGGAGCCCATCTTCTCCGTTTTCGTGGCCGCCGAAGAAGCGGCGCAGCAGGTTCACCGCGTCGAGCGCCTGGGACGATGTCGGTACATCACAAGCAGAGGGCGGAGTGTCGTTATCCCGAGCGACACCTTCATCGTCGCTTCCTTCGGGCTCCAGGGCAGAAGGCACAAAGTCGTCGTCAGCCGGCTGCTCCGTTGCCACAACGTCAGCGTCCACGCCCACGTAGTCGCAGAAGGTTTCGCCTTCACACACGACGCCAGCGTCATTGAGCTCCTTCCATAACGCTACAGCTTCGTCTGATGCGGCGGCAGCAGTGGCAGCAGCCGTAGTACCACTGGGTGCGGCTATTTCGTCTGCTGAGTCGTCACTGTCATGGTTACTTCCGTTGGCAGCAAATGATGCTCGTCGAAAGCAGTTGGCGATGGTGCTGGCTGTCACATCCATCCATGCTGCGTGAAGCATCTCTATAGCCATATACAAATCGACCTTCGTGTCGCGGCTCAACTTCATGTTGATCAAAAGTCGGTCTAAACCTGCTTCCGGTACCCAGCCTTAAATGACATTATGACACCTTGGTCAAGGGGCTGTATAACTGCCGTGCAGTTCGGGGGCAAGAACCGAAGTTCAATGTTTTTTAGCCCCACAGTTGTGTGGTGAGCAGCGCAGTTGTCCAAGAAAAGGCATATCTTGCGATCGCGTCCCAGTCACGTAGCCAACCAGCAAAAATTTCCCTGGTCATCCAGGCCTTCCTGTTTGAATGGTAATGCGGCTGAAGTCGCCTCTTTCCTTTAAAGCATCGTGGCGACGCACTTTTTCCTATTACCAAAGGTGGCAATTTCTCGGAACCGTCCATATTCGCACAAAGAAGCACAGTGATGCGGACCTTACTATGTTTCCCGCCGCGACAAAGCTCGCCTTTTAAGGACAGGGTCTCCTGGGGCAACATTTGATAGAACAGAGCAGTCTCGTCAGCGTTGAACACATCCTTCTCTTCATATTTCTCAAGGAGAGGACCAACGTTGGCTTTCACCCATGCCGTTGCAGATTCTGTGTCGACGGCCTGGGACTCGCCAGTTATGACCCTGCCAACGATATCGCGGCGCTCCTTAAAACGCTGCAGCCAGCCGTCGCTTGCAACAAAACTGTCATGACCCATGATGCAAGCAAAGTCTCTCGCTTTTCTTTGCAGCAATGCCCCACTCACGGGCAAATTAGAAGCCCTTGCGTTTAAGAACCACTTGAAAAGCGCCTCTTCCACGGCCTCAAAAGCGGGAGGCTGCAGCTTCTTGCGGCTACCTTTCACTCCACGTACAACAGCGCCAGCGACGGCTTCTTTCTTGCTGAGGATGGTAGAAAGCGTGCTCGGCGCGATGCCGAACTCACAGGCCACTTGAGATTTCTTCTTCCCTGACGCAACAGCCTTAATTATTGCTGCCTTCTGCTCCAGGTCGATGACTTTTCGTTTTCGCTTCAAGTTGCTGCTGCCGGCGCCGCCGCTCATGTTTCTGTCACGAAACTGGTGACTTGGCCAACTCGGCGAAGAAAGCAAACCGACTGCCCTACGCGGTGGTTAAACCTAGCTGACCTAGCCCTACAGACCGTGAACAGGCGTACTGTGTACGGAACAAAGCGAGTTATGGCGTGCGGAAGTGCGGAACGGAACGGACTGAGAGGCTTGGCTACTTGGCCAGCTTGGCCTGGCTCAGAGCGTTGCCGGATGGTAAGGGGCTGCCGCGGGAGATTCGAACTGCCGCATCGGAGGTCCACAACGCGCCGTGCAGTTTATCAAATATATTATTTTGTGTGCAAAGTGGCCGGTCAGTTGTCATTTTGGAATAAAAATTTTTTCGTTATATCCGTTGATCGGCGAGTTTTTTTCGTTAAAACGAAATTTTAAACACATTGGTTTCTATGGGGACTTTCAAGGGGAATTACGATTCTTTCGTTAAATCCATTATTTCGTTATAAACCGTTTCGCTATAACGAGATTTAAGTGTACTTCGTAAAATTTGGTAACCAAAGTGAAATTAGTGGCTACATGTTATACCCGTGTACATTCGCAGTTCGGCCATCTCGAGAAAGGGGCTGGTTGGAAGGTGTCCTGAATGGACGCTGCGGTCTTGTACCCGAGAACTATGTGGAATTCCTGCCATGAGCAAGCCAGGCTGTGTTGAAACCAAGTCTGTTGGTTGTGATACAAAGAGACTGGCTGCTCACCTGAAGGACTGTGCTTGACAGTGATCCAGCGCATCATCTTCACTCACCTGTGGCATAGTTTTATCACCCAGGAAGAAAGAAGTGACTTTTACATGACCGGAAGCACAGTGATAGTAGTGCTTCCCATTTCGTATGCCAAGGCACCAAGTTGCTCAGAAGCTCAAAACAATAACTGAACTCCACGCTCGCTTGAGAACTGTGCCTACACGTTTGAGGCATCGTGGCCGTGGAGTTTCTTTTCCTTCCTCAACGGAAGTGCACTTGTTTGCTCCATAGTTTAGCCCAAATGGCAGTGATGTAGTTTTGGAAGGGAAGCTTTTTTATTATTTTTTGGCTGTGCATGGTGTCTGTGTCCACTGTACGTGTACAAATGCCTGTTGTGCCAGTAGTGCTTGTTACTCTGCTTCATCTCAAAGTGTTTTTGTTTTTCCTTGGAAAAATTCTCTGCTGCTAGCCAATTTGCAGGGATAAGACAACACGCATGCCGAACGTCCAGTGCAATAGGGCGCACTTTGCTTTTTATGTCGTTGAAGAGTGTTTTTATCGTTGATCTAGAGTGCCCTGCAGTATATAGATACTCTTGTGAAGTTCGTCTTGATGTCGAACATGCCAAATGATAGGTTTTATCGCGCCATTCACTCTCTTCATCTTGTGTTTTTGTACAGCAGCTGTTCTTCTGTACATAACACAGCACAGATTTCACCATTTTTTAAACATGGCACAACTTGCAAGTGGGCTGGCCAAAATCACACTCACAGAGCCTGGTGTACATAGTGAGAGCATATCTTGTTAAAAATTTGACGTTATAGCTGTTTATTTTGTACACTTCTCTAAAGCATCTAGTTGAAGTTCTCATTTCATATTTTCTCTGATTACTTCATGCAAGAATTAATGAGCAATATATATATATGCCTTGCCTATGCTTGAGTTGTTATGGAATGCCATGCAAGATGTTCTTGGATCGAATTAATTTTCTGGAAGCCGATGAAGGTTGTCTGGCTTGCTGCTGATGTCTTTTAACATCATAGCTTTTGGTTGGGCTTACTTTGAATAGACTTGTGGGTTATGTGTTGCCAATGCATTTTTCTTTGTTCACATCCAGCACAGAATGATTTAGATTGCATTGCAAGTTTATTGGACACGAAATGTGTGCTTTTTTGACCAAACATCGAACCACTCACTGTCATGACCAAGTTGATTGATGTCACGGTTGTGCAAAATGTGAAATAAATTATTGTCATGAGTGTTTTTCTACAAGCAGAGTAACTTTGCAGTTAGCTCAGTGTTAGCACTTTAAAGTGCCTAAGGTTTCCATCTTTAGGGCCTGTATGCTTTTGGCAGCAAAAGCAAAACAGTTCAAGGTATCATCTATCTCATCATCTATGTCATTGTCTTTTCTTTTTAAGAGGAGGTTTTTTTAAAAGCCTGCATATTTATTTAGTAGCGTCAAGCAATTATGCATGGCTTCGAAAAAGTATGATCATCAAAACCGAAGAATCACTGTAAGGCAGAGCTGATGAGGGCTGTTCCTTTGAGGAGTTGGTTGTAGAATAAATGATGAGGTCGTGCCACTAGACTTCACATCCAGTCAAGCGAATCAATACCACACTGCTGACCAGGAGAGAAATGTTGTCACTGTCTCGTGTAACCTACGTTCTTGTCAGGTGAAGCGCTTAGTGTCATAGTCTCTCATATGTAATTAAACAGGTCAGGCTTAAAATGTAAAACCTGCATATCGCACAGGTGCATTATTAAATTGCAAAAAAAAAAAAGTTTTGAATGTCACTGGCTACAAGTGTTTATATAAATATAAATGCTAGCTGCAGTGAATCGAAAGTGAAGGCAATTTACCTGCTAAGTTTGCAATGACAATTTCTCTCACAGTTAGTGTTTACCTGGTCATGTAATCCACTTGCACTAGCGATTTTTGTACTATACTAGAAAAAAATGAAAAGTCCAGTTTTGACAACCCTGTGCATAAGTACTAAAGGGCCACTGTCCACCCTCAGGTCGAAGATATTTTCTTCCCCCGGTGACTGAGACTTCGCCGCCAGAACACAAGGCCGCAAAATATTTTTGAAGAGAGAAATGAAAAAATTACGATTCAACGCTGCTGAACTGAATATGGAGAGAAAGCATTATCTGCGGTTGACCGAGCATTTTTTTTTTTCTTTACCACCACGGACACGGCACACAGCGACAAGCGGTTAGACTTGGTGTAGTATTGCTTTCATGCAGTTACAGCAACCGCAATCACCCGATTCTGTCGTGTTTCTCTCCTCCCTTGCAAAGGTTTTTCACCCTCCTGCCCAGTCGTATAGCCTCCGCAAGACAAATTCCCCTTCCTCCACCGCGTGTGGCGGGAGGTCGGAGCTAGACGACACCCGTCGGCGGGCCGCGCGGCCGCATCGCCTCTTTTTGTGTATGGCATGCAGTTCACTCTCCTTTCCCAAGCGCAGACCACTGGCAGTATCTCGCCGGCAGTCTTTTATTTTGTTCGTTTATCTCCTGCGCCTTTCTCCCTCCTCGTACCAGTCACACATCCCCCTTAAACTTTCAAAACGCCGAGAGGCACGCAATGCCTGTTGCTCTGTGGAATGGAGAGTCCGATCACTACGCGCTGACTAGAAAAAAATAATGAGAAGGTGGGCAACTTTAGCAAGGCCAGGTGCTTTAAGAGAGTAAACGTACCCGATCGGTGCTCATGCGGTTCTTACCTTTTTTTCACTGAAAAAGGCAGAGACATTGTTAAAATGAGAAAGGCAACTGAAAGCTTTAGAAAAAAAAAAAAGAGCTTGAGATGCCCACCGTCTGCCAGCTCCAAGAGGCCGTTTCGCGCAATATTTTCCGTTTGCAGTCTGGATGCGGAAGTCAACTTGCATCATTTAGAAGAAATTTAAGGAGTGGAGAAAATATAGTTAAATGTAGGGAATGCTTAGTAAAAGGCTTTCACCTATGCATGTGGATGTGAAAGGTGCTGCTTGTGATCTAAACGCGTGACATTGAGAATTTTGAGGAACGAGTTCGGTTACAAAGTGAGCTATAGAAGTAGTTGCGGCTGTAAGAAGAAGAAAAAGAAAATGCATGGGCCTGCTACTGGCTCTGTAGCTGAGCCACTCCCCTGATGGGGCTTGGGCAGGTAGGTCACCACCGCTTGCGGCGGGGCCTAGTCTGCCACCGAATTTTTATCTGTTGTAGGCGGTCATTGCACCCGCCCCCGCTTCGGTGGTGGACGACGGCTGTTGTTGCGGCGCGCGTCTTTCTCTTCCTTTTCTTTATTTTTCTCTTCTGTCTGCACGAGGCAGCGGAGGTGGCTCAGCTACAGAGCCAGTAGCAGGCCCGTGCATTTTAACGCGGTAGCGTTAAGGAGCTCGTGTCGCAGAAAAGCCGGTGTCGGCGGCGTTGGCCGTGAGCGATAAATCCCGGCATGCACTTCATAAATAAAAAGCAACTTCCAAGATGGGCTGGGTGGGAATTGAACCAAGGTCTCCGGAGTGTGAGACGAAGACGCTACCACTCAGCCACGAGTTTTCTTTTTTTTTTTCTTTATTGCCGACTTGGACATTCAAAACAAGACGATGAACAATAAAACGTGCCAGCACACTTTCGCGTGACACGGCAGGTTAAAACTTCTTCAGTTTTACCAAACTGTCAAGCACATGAATCCATTGTGGCTGCTCGGGGAGTGTCATATGCACTTCCCTGAACCGCACAACACTGTGTATGAAATGTTCTCGTACAGGATTGACTTGTATATCTGCATTGTTAAACTGCATTCTGGTTTTCCACAAGCTGTGGAGGCCCAGGAGCATTATTGTATCAAAGGGAAACTCCTCTGTATTAGGAAAAGGTAAAAATCGTATGCCATATGCATCTAGAGGTAGCTCTTTTTTTAAAGTTCTCTGAAGCACATTCGATGCTTGAAGGCGGTACAAAAGCGCTTCTAGTGAATGCGGTGTTGCCTTAGAAACGTGCCGTAGAACGTTATACTGCTGTGTATATCGGTAATTATGAGCATGTTACTTACAGAAGTCGCAGTTACACGAGTAGCGAAGTACGTTTCCGCTACATTTCTTCTGCGCTCTGCGCACATGCAGAGCCATCTTGCGGCAAACACAGAAGAACCCCTCCTCGCAATGTGCGGCGCTGCCCCGACACGTGGCGCGCCACTCGCCCCTGACGTTTCGCCGTGCACCCTCACGGGTTGTAGAATCAAGCGTCTTTCCTTTCTTTAGATCACTATCTTCGCTTACCCGCTCCTCCCCTTCGGGCCGCGCGGGTACCGGTGCGAGGATGCCCTTGCGTTTAATAAGTTTTCTCGACGAGGTGCAATAACGCTATCGCGTTCCACTCTTGAAGGCGAAGCTTAAGCGTCCTCCAATTTTCTTTTCCTTCTTCCTACAGCCACAACAACAACCTCAGCTGCCTCGCGCGGACAGAAGAGAGGTACTCCACTGATGGGGCGGGGACAGGTAGGTCACCGCCGCTTGCGGCGGGGCCTAGCCTGGCACAGAATTTTTATCTGTTGTAGGCCGTCATTTCACTCGCCACCGTTTCGGTGGTGGACGACGGCTGTTGCGGCGCGCGTCTTTCTCTCCCTCTTCCTTTTCTCAATTTTCTCTTCTGTCTGCACGAGGCAGCGGAGGTGGTTCAGCTACAGAGCCAGTAGCAGACCCGTGCATTTTCTTTTCCTTCTTCCTACAGCCACAACAACAACAGAGAGAAAGTAGAGAAGGAAAGAAGAGGAAGAGAAAGACGCGCGCCGCAACAGCCGTCGTCCACCACCTAAGCGGTGGCGGGTGCAATGACGGCCTACAACAGATAAAAATTCAGTGGCTGGCTAGCCCCGCCGCAAGCGGCGTTAACCTACCGTCCCAGACCCCGTAGGACCAGTAACAGCCACCCTTCACCACATCCCCATATAGAGTGAGCTGCAAGAGTGCTTCTCTGCATGTAAACTCCCATTATGATCTCGCTGACAACCACCGCACTCTTGGTACTACCCAATGCAGCCGAACACCCCAAGACAGTATAGCCGAACACCCCAGGATAGTATAAGAAGGGGGGGGGGGGGGGCGCCACGCCTCCGCACCTAAAGCCCCTCAATAAACTGGGGTCACTCGCACCGTGCGAGTGACCCCAGCGACGCCCTAGACAACGTTTTGTGCATTGCGACGCCACCAACACGCTAAGCCTAGCGCCCGGCGCAGAGCCACTGCGCAGCGTGCAGCTGCGTTTCCGCGCCGCACCTGCGTTCGTCGCCGCCACCGGCGTTGCCGTTCGCAAACTTCGAAACCGCCGATGCATGCTCGTGTTGCACCATACGCCACGTTGCAAACCGCCACCACAGCATGCGCGAGCACGACCTCCGCTGCTAGCTGGTCCAGGCCTTTAATTGTTCTCAGCCCGCTTCATATATTTTCTTCCTTATCTCTTTCTTTCTCGTACCGAGAAGGACAAAGTCAATATCCTCATTAACCAGACTTCTGCCCTGTCCCCTTCCCACATCAGCCTCGACGTACCTCGGCTACTATCTATGAGCGCCCACAACCCCCTTACAGACCTGACGGAAGCTCATCGCACGGCTCGGCTCCTGCGTCTCCCGCACACGCCCGGGTCGCGCACTTCTCTCCTCTGGAGCTCCTCCTCTTATCATCCTCCTCACCTCACTGTGCATTCCTTCCCACGTCTCCTCCCTCCTAACCGTTAATCCCTGCCTAAAAAATATCCCGAACAGCACCCCTCCCGCAGAGAAGCGCGAGCCTCCGCGCTCTGGCGTGAGTACCGACAGCAGCCAGCTGTGGCCTATGTGGATGCCGCCCCGTCCGTTGCTACACAGCACGCCCTTGCAGTCACTGATAATTCTCTCTGACCGCTCTAACTGCAACAGTGTACACACCTGAGGCGGAGGATACTCAACAGCTGCGATCTACAACTACACGGTTAGACAGGTGGCACGCAAAGCCATCGGTATCTTGCGTTCCGGCATCGTATCTTCTCGCCCCATCCAAATATTGCTCCCACACGCGGCCCATCCTGGCAGCGAGGCGGCCAATTATACCGCTTGCGATTCGACTGACCGAGGAAGCTCGTCCCCGCCGTGAATGAATACGCGCGACGCGCTCCTCATGTTTCACGAAATCACTATAGTGCCTAGAATATACTTGTTATTCTAGGCACTATAAAATCACCCTGCACTACCGCCTCTCTTGCCTCACCTTCCCCCGTCCGCACAAATATCTTTCCCAGCGCCACCAACACTTGTGGCGCCACCTTCAGGCCCACACCTTTCTTACTCCAGCACGTCTTGCTCTCCTTCACCACGGGACGTACTCGTCTGCCTGCCGCTCGTGTGACAGCTACCACGCTGACTATGATCATATTCGATACTCCTGCCCGGCGCACTTGCTCCCTGCCTTTTGGTACCTTGTCAATTCGCAGCAGTGGGAGGCGGCTTTGTCTAGCGCCGAGCAGGATGTCCAACTTCGGCTAGTGACCTAGGTAGAGGAAGTCGCAACTAGGCACGACTTGGACGCCACAAGCAGCAGCCCGAAGGCCGCCGGCAACGCTGCCATTTAACTTTTGGCCTTCTTATGAATAAAAGTTTTTCACCACCGCCGCCGCCTATATCCGCGTTCCCCTTATGGTGCAGAATCCATCAGTCAATATTCTTGCGGGAGGCATCCTGCGTTCGTGTTGCGCCGTGTCGAAGGTAACAATTGAGACCACATATTGGAAGCTGCCCGATGGTACTCTTGTATTGAGCCACACAACCCACTGAACGTTCCTCGCCAACGTGAGGTCGAGGCTGGTGTCTTTACTATACGGGCCGGTTAATTGTTATGTGTCGTTCAAGACGGTTAAGACCAGATATCTTGAATGATTCTCCACAGCTTCGCTTCACACAGCACAGCTTCAATGCTGCTGAACCAAATATTGAGCGAAAGCATTAGCCGCGGGTGACCGAGCGTTCTTCTCTTTTTCTACTTCCTCAGCCCACATATAAGACCCCGCTTTAACCAAGCCGTATGAACGTGTCTTAGTGGCCTATAGGGGTAACGTGAATGCCAGGGTCCTAGCAAGCTGATTCTGACATAACCGTCCCATGTGAAAAGAGAGACCCAAGTTGGCGGCTCTGACCGCGCCACGCCGAGTTGGGAGCCCATCTCTCGCCTTTGTGTCACGCGGGGCTTGACGTCACAGCGTCACGTGGGTAAGACGTGGCTACCGCCGCGCTACGCCAACCGCTTGAGTTGGTAGCCCAGCTCTTACCCTAGTGTCACGTGGGTAAGTCGTGGATACCGCCGCGCTACGCTGAAGGCTCGAAACCTAGAGTAGTATTGCTTTCGCAATAAAAAAAAAAGGCCATTATGGCTGTTTTAATTCTTTATTTCGAGAGAAAAGAAAAACCCTGAGCAAATTTACTTCAATTTAAAAGTAAAATGTTTATCTTTGACGACGATAGCAAACGAAAAGATCAATCGAACTCCCTTATGGTAAAAAAGCTAAAGATTATGTGTCTGTGAAGGTATTTAGTTTAGTATACTTTTAATTCGAGATCTTTGTAATTAGGCACAGCGAGGTATAGAAGAGGCGATTTGGTAGGAATTTAGAAGAAATAGTTTAGACTGGTCTCGCTTTAAAAGTTACCAATAAAGCGATTATCCAGTGTCCACCTGCGATAGTTGCATTCGAGGTATACCACCGCATGGGGCCTACTTTCCCCCGGAAGCATGCTCTCACAGATGCTGCAGCTGGGGAATAGTCCACAAGTGTTTCACATCACATAGCCGCGGCGCAGCGCAACAATGGGAGCATTTGTCAGTCACTTGCAAACGTTTGCCATCGATGATGCACAGAAAGGGTAAGAGCCGCTCCTGCCCGGATCTGGCGCAACGGGGAGAGGATACGAACACAGAGGAATTAGAGCGCGTGTTAGCTAGCACAGAGCTTGCCCCTCGGAAACAAGGCACAGGAACGGATCCGGGGGACGAGGGGAAGGTGGCGGGCGGTCTGATGTGTCAACGAGTGTCACTGTATCCACTTGAATATTACGCGCACCGTGGCCGCGAACCCAGTGCTGTTGTGCCGGTGGGGTTATCACACAGTAGCCCACCGTCAACAGGGTTGTGCCAGTGGATCCTGCAACTGCCACCAATATTGTGCCGGTGGGGTTATCACACAGTAGCCCACCGTCAACAGGGTTGTGCCAAGGAGTTGGTAACGCAGCGCTCGTCACCCGTTTCGTGAACGAGGGCTGTCAGCTCCCTGGGCGGTAGCGATGAATCCGAGTCGGCGTTGGTGAGATGAAGAAAAGGCTTTATACACTATTTACATGTATTTACACAACAAGATCGGCTCTGGGGCCGAAAGCTAACATAGCCATACGCGACGGTTCTCGCGCAGCGACGGCCGGGGAGATTCCGCCGCGTCCGCACTGTCAGGGGGCGAACTGCTCCCGATGGACGCTCGTGACGAACTCACACTCGGAGTCTCGAACGGAAGCACTTGAGACTCCGTTGCCGAGAACCGTTGACGCTCAAAATGGTCCAATCCGACGGCAGCACTTTCGCAGGGCCAATGGGAGAGCTTGCTGCGCTCTCGCTTCAAATATGCCGCGGGGCGAGAAGGGGTTCACCGTCAGGGCCACGGCGCGCCGTGCTGTCTGGACGTTCAGCGCATGTTGAAACACGTCGCTTCTCTCCCTTTGGTACGGCTCGCCTCCAGTGCACTGGTGCTTTGCAGAGAAGTAGCCAGAGTTTGTGAAGGAGGCGTTCGCCGAAGAAGTTTGGCGTCCGGCTGAATTTCTAGGCGGCTTTGGCCAGGCACAACAGCACCCCCGCCATCAGACAATGCGCCGGGAAGACGAGCTGCTCGCATGTGGCTCGGATGCCGGGCGCGCTCGTTCGCCAGGTTCCTCCAAGCTCACGTCCAGTGTCCGGGCGCCAGGTAGCCTCACGTGCCTCGGGTTCCACTCGCCAGGTCAGGATCTCTGCCGACAGCCTTGTTGCCGGGCCACGCCGATCAACTTCGCCCGGGTCGCTCCGATGCCCTTGCCTCTCGCCACTGGTAACGGTAGACTGTTCTGCGGCTTGCAAAACCGACCGACAACAGGCAACACCCAACACAAGCAAGTACCCTCGGTCACCCGTCAAAACCAGACAGAGGCAAAATTTCAAATTCAATTAGCTAAATTGTTGTCCCCTTTTTGCTCCCACTACAACAAGAGACAAGTGTATACGATGCAGTACACAAGGTTCAAACAACAATTTTGCGCATTAAGGATACATTAAATAGCAAAGAAGATTAATAATCAGTAATAGAAAAGAGTCTCCTTGAAATCACTTGGACCGTAGACCACAACTGAGGAAGTAAGGAGGTCATTCAATTTTGCCCCGATCTGCCTACAAAGTCACCGTTAGCGACGAAAGGCTCGTCGAAGGTAGCTATGTCTCAAATGCATGACTGAAAGCATCAGAGTTCGTCACGAGCGTCCATCGGGAGCAGTTCGCCCCCTGACAGTGCGGACGCGGCGGAATCTCCCCGGCCGTCGCTGCGCGAGAACAGTCGCGTATGGCTATGTTAGCTTTCGGCCCCAGAGCTGATCTTGTTGTGTAAATACATGTAAATAGTGTATAAAGCCTTTTCTTCATCTCACCAACGCCGACTCGGATTCATCGCTACCGCCCAGGGAGCTGACAGCCCTCGTTCACGAAACGGGTGACGAGCGCTGCGTTACCAACTCCTTGGCACAACCCTGTTGACGGTGGGCTACTGTGTGATAACCCCACCGGCACAATATTGGTGGCAGTTGCAGGATCCACTGGCACAACCCTGTTGACGGTGGGCTACTGTGTGATAATCCCACCGCTGCCACCAATGTTGTGCCGGTGGGGTTATCACACAGTAGCCCACCGTCAACAGGGTTGTGCCAGTGGATCCTGCAACTGCCACCAATATTGTGCCGGTGGGGTTATCACACAGTAGCCCACCGTCAACAGGGTTGTGCCAAGGAGTTGGTAACGCAGCGCTCGTCACCCGTTTCGTGAACGAGGGCTGTCAGCTCCCTGGGCGGTAGCGATGAATCCGAGTCGGCGTTGGTGAGATGAAGAAAAGGCTTTATACACTATTTACATGTATTTACACAACAAGATCGGCTCTGGGGCCGAAAGCTAACATAGCCATACGCGACGGTTCTCGCGCAGCGACGGCCGGGGAGATTCCGCCGCGTCCGCACTGTCAGGGGGCGAACTGCTCCCGATGGACGCTCGTGACGAACTCACACTCGGAGTCTCGAACGGAAGCACTTGAGACTCCGTTGCCGAGAACCGTTGACGCTCAAAATGGTCCAATCCGACGGCAGCACTTTCGCAGGGCCAATGGGAGAGCTTGCTGCGCTCTCGCTTCAAATATGCCGCGGGGCGAGAAGGGGTTCACCGTCAGGGCCACGGCGCGCCGTGCTGTCTGGACGTTCAGCGCATGTTGAAACACGTCGCTTCTCTCCCTTTGGTACGGCTCGCCTCCAGTGCACTGGTGCTTTGCAGAGAAGTAGCCAGAGTTTGTGAAGGAGGCGTTCGCCGAAGAAGTTTGGCGTCCGGCTGAATTTCTAGGCGGCTTTGGCCAGGCACAACAGCACCCCCGCCATCAGACAATGCGCCGGGAAGACGAGCTGCTCGCATGTGGCTCGGATGCCGGGCGCGCTCGTTCGCCAGGTTCCTCCAAGCTCACGTCCAGTGTCCGGGCGCCAGGTAGCCTCACGTGCCTCGGGTTCCACTCGCCAGGTCAGGATCTCTGCCGACAGCCTTGTTGCCGGGCCACGCCGATCAACTTCGCCCGGGTCGCTCCGATGCCCTTGCCTCTCGCCACTGGTAACGGTAGACTGTTCTGCGGCTTGCAAAACCGACCGACAACAGGCAACACCCAACACAAGCAAGTACCCTCGGTCACCCGTCAAAACCAGACAGAGGCAAAATTTCAAATTCAATTAGCTAAATTGTTGTCCCCTTTTTGCTCCCACTACAACAAGAGACAAGTGTATACGATGCAGTACACAAGGTTCAAACAACAATTTTGCGCATTAAGGATACATTAAATAGCAAAGAAGATTAATAATCAGTAATAGAAAAGAGTCTCCTTGAAATCACTTGGACCGTAGACCACAACTGAGGAAGTAAGGAGGTCATTCAATTTTGCCCCGATCTGCCTACAAAGTCACCGTTAGCGACGAAAGGCTCGTCGAAGGTAGCTATGTCTCAAATGCATGACTGAAAGCATCAGAGTTCGTCACGAGCGTCCATCGGGAGCAGTTCGCCCCCTGACAGTGCGGACGCGGCGGAATCTCCCCGGCCGTCGCTGCGCGAGAACAGTCGCGTATGGCTATGTTAGCTTTCGGCCCCAGAGCCGATCTTGTTGTGTAAATACATGTAAATAGTGTATAAAGCCTTTTCTTCATCTCACCAACGCCGACTCGGATTCATCGCTACCGCCCAGGGAGCTGACAGCCCTCGTTCACGAAACGGGTGACGAGCGCTGCGTTACCAACTCCTTGGCACAACCCTGTTGACGGTGGGCTACTGTGTGATAACCCCACCGGCACAATATTGGTGGCAGTTGCAGGATCCACTGGCACAACCCTGTTGACGGTGGGCTACTGTGTGATAATCCCACCGCTGCCACCAATGTTGTGCCGGTGGGGTTATCACACAGTAGCCCACCGTCAACAGGGTTGTGCCAGTGGATCCTGCAACTGCCACCAATATTGTGCCGGTGGGGTTATCACACAGTAGCCCACCGTCAACAGGGTTGTGCCAAGGAGTTGGTAACGCAGCGCTCGTCACCCGTTTCGTGAACGAGGGCTGTCAGCTCCCTGGGCGGTAGCGATGAATCCGAGTCGGCGTTGGTGAGATGAAGAAAAGGCTTTATACACTATTTACATGTATTTACACAACAAGATCGGCTCTGGGGCCGAAAGCTAACATAGCCATACGCGACGGTTCTCGCGCAGCGACGGCCGGGGAGATTCCGCCGCGTCCGCACTGTCAGGGGGCGAACTGCTCCCGATGGACGCTCGTGACGAACTCACACTCGGAGTCTCGAACGGAAGCACTTGAGACTCCGTTGCCGAGAACCGTTGACGCTCAAAATGGTCCAATCCGACGGCAGCACTTTCGCAGGGCCAATGGGAGAGCTTGCTGCGCTCTCGCTTCAAATATGCCGCGGGGCGAGAAGGGGTTCACCGTCAGGGCCACGGCGCGCCGTGCTGTCTGGACGTTCAGCGCATGTTGAAACACGTCGCTTCTCTCCCTTTGGTACGGCTCGCCTCCAGTGCACTGGTGCTTTGCAGAGAAGTAGCCAGAGTTTGTGAAGGAGGCGTTCGCCGAAGAAGTTTGGCGTCCGGCTGAATTTCTAGGCGGCTTTGGCCAGGCACAACAGTGCATACGCATAGTATACAGGCGTCTTTTGTGCAGAGCTGGTGAGAATGGATGGGTGTATATTGTATACCCTGGAGGTAGATGCATGGCTGACTCTTTATTTATTTTTATTTGTACAAGTACCTGCAGCACCTCAAGGGCATTATTACAGGGGGGGGGGGGGGGGGGGTGGGGGGGAGGATAATTGTAAGAAAACATATGCCTTAAATGAACACGTGACAACAACTTTAAAAACAGCTAAGCACAGTTGGAAAAGAAAGAAAGTAACAAAATACGTAACATTGATAAGTCATATCGACGGCATTCTTCAGGGCACCACGGCGCAAAATTCACAACATAGTGAATGGAAAAGCTACCCTATCACATGAAGCGCAATGCCAGCCAAATGATATGAAGTAGATATGATCTACGGCAGACTGTGTGACAATAAGGTCTGAAACTCTGAACACGTTTTACATTCACCAATGCTCTTGGAAAGCCTATTCCAGTGGGCGGAAGCACGCGGAAAGAATGAATTACGGTACACATCAGATCGACAGCGCATTTCAAGAACATTTCAGCTCGATATCACATCGTTTAGAGATGAAGTGGGGAGGGAAAATGTACAAGTTCTTATTTATTCCTATGAAACCAGAGTAAATTCGGAAAAAAGTTCTAATTTTGCTGGTTTATTTTTTTTTATTATTATTATTATTAATCGGCGGTGCTAGTGTTTTCCAACCAAGGGCCACGAAGCTATGGAGCGATTTTCTGTGTGCTGAGAGTATGACCATAGGAAGGGTCTGTAAACAGTAAAGTTGAGGCGACGTTTCGCGTGCTCTGTTTGCCTCACGATGGTCGATAAGTTGCAGTGAATGTATTCATTTGAGCGTACTCTTGCAGGATGGATATATGTGTAAGACGATGGAGATAATGGCGCGCATGGCCTCACGATTGATTGCTTCAACGGAGTACGCTGTATGCGGGTGAGGCATGGAAATTGTGCCTGGCACACTATCTGCAGCTGGAGGATGGAGCGCACAATCTAACGGTTAGTATGATCCCCGGCGCAACCTTCCATTTCTATCGGAAAAATAATCCAAAAGAAGCTTGGTTAATGAAACTGGGAATAAGCAAAGAAGCGAGTGATCATTCTCGTGCGTGCAGCAAGCATTTCAGCGAGCAAGATTTAGTATCTGGAGGTGTGCTGAATAGTTCTGTGAGTAATGGCCGAAGTGCCGGCGCGCGAGTTTACGTTCTTGGTATTGTCACTTGGGAAGCTAACAAAGACTTATTGCTGGTGGGATGGAAAAGACGCTGCATGGTTTCTTCACAGGGTGACATCTTCTCATGTGTAAGGAAGGTTCGATCGAAAGCCGGGATGTCTCAAAAATTTTCAGGCACTGATGCGCCCACCAACAAAAGTTTCACGAAAACGAACTAAAAAAATTCTGCCGCCGCGCGCAGCAGTATGCATGATTACGAGTCGTGTGCACATACTGAGGTAGCAATTTCATGACCAAAAAAGCAAATGAACATGAGCCGGAACATTACAGGTAGTGCAGAGGTTATGGTAAACAAAACTATTCTGCGCGGCGGAAAAGGAACATGCGTCAAGTGATAATTAATGATCGCAGTCAGCGCGCAAAAAAATCGAAGCATGGGACACACCTGTGTGCATTTGCGTTAAAAGGTTTCTCCGCGTTTGCGTCATCCTCACTGTCCAACTTGCCTAATCGACACTGTTTGAAAGCGCTCCGACCGGGCACCCGGCATGTATCAACTCCTCTCGCAGAGAAATCTTGTTACCGAGATTCGATGATCGCTCCCTCTTACTGATTATGTAGCAGCTTCAATTCTTTCCATGACAACAATGTTGACCATTCTGCATCATCGTCGCTAGGGTGGCGTCGTCGTAAAAACTTACCGGGCTACGCTTTGACAACTTGCTGACTCGGTGAAGTGTTTTCTTGTCGAAAGAGTAAGCCTTAAATCAAGATTAGACGGCCCAGACCGAAGTTTATATTAAATAAAATAAGTAAATGCAGTATTAACGCGCAACTAAATTGCTTTGGAAAGCATGACACACATCAGCATTTAAACGCGCGTTATCCCACTTAGCCCCACCGTGATGGCGCAACGGTCAGGGCGCTCGAATGCGAACGCTGTGCGATGTCACTGCACGTTAAAGAATCCCCGGTGGTCGAAATTTCCGGAGTCCTCCACTACGGCCTCTCCATAGCCTGAGTTGCTTACTCAAATCAAACCAAACCAACCAAACCAATCCCACTTAGTGCGTAAGACGCCCGACTACTGTGCCGGAGTTCCCGGGTTCGAACCCGACCGCGGCGGCTGCGTTTCGATGGAGGCGAAACAGTGGCGTCCGTGTGCTGTGCGATGTCAGCGCACGTTAAAGATCCCCAGGTGGTCGAAATTACTCCGTAGCCCTCCACTACGGCTCCTCTTTCTCTCTTTCCACTTTCATTCCCACCTTCCTCCCTACCCTTACGGCGCGGTTCGGGTGTCCACAGAGCAAGTGTGACAGTTACTGCGCATTTCCCTTCCTGTGAACCAATTTAACTTTATTTAACGCGGGCGCTTCAGAGAGGTGGCGCCACGGTACACCCTCACGCCCAGTTTCGAACTCGCAGTAGAGTGAAACGATGACGGACATTGCTTCACTGCGAAGCTTTGGCATGTGAATTTCGGCTTCCGTTTCTGTGGTTTCGTTTGTGCAGGCGCTGTTTGCTGGCGTGCGTTTTCAGCCTGTATTTCGTCAATAATAGCGCTCACATTGATTGAAAGACGGTACTGTGAGCTGCATTAAACGGCAATAACTGCTTTGGAATGGGATACAGGATGTTCTGAATGCCGTCTATTAATAAGCGGCAGAAACAATAGGCCGGCCGTTGCGATATATCAACTTGTAGACTGCCAACGGCTAACTCCACGGGCAACTCTATATATGTAGACTTTGCCTCGACCGTTTTATTAGCGGTAGGTGTTTTACAGTGTTGTGAAGGCTAGCGAATCGGGTAGCTTAGGTATTGCTCTCGTTCGATAGACAACGTTGTCGCCGGGTCAACGTCGAACGGCTATACGCATTGCAGCGACAGCAGCGCGCGCGCTGTCGTTCCGCGTTTTGAAAAGCTTTCCGGCGCCCGGGTGTATGGCATGTCAGGAGTGCTCGATCATGCTACCGCCGATGCATCCTGGCAATGCGCTGCTGTCTTGAGGAGAAACACCGGGCTTGCGAAGCTGCGGAGAAGCTTGACGTCTGATTGAGCGGAATCCGGGCGGCTTGCCCGGTCACAACATCACCCCGTCATCAGACCATGCGCTTGGATGACGAGCTGTTTCCACGTCCCTCGGGATCTACTCGTCAAGCCAAAATCACGGTCATGGACACGGTCATATGGACCATGCGGTCATGGTCACGGACACGGCACACAGCGACGAGCGGTTAGACCTGGCGTAGTATTGCTTTCGCAATAAAAGCCACAGCTGCGCATGCGCAAATCACGTGACGTCACAGGAGAGGCGCAGGTGGTCGGAGCCGCCGCTGCCGCCGCAACCGTCGCCGTGACTCCGCCGATTGACCTGCCGCACGCTTTCACGGGGCTGTGTTTATGTCTATACAGAAGTGTAACTGTGATGATGATGTGGAATCGGAATAAAGCTTAATCTTACGTGATGTAGGGCTGTAATCAATGTTTCACCGTAATGATAAGCCATATGGAATATCTATAAGGTGCAACCGTGAACAATAAGGTAAGCCACAACTACGCCAAGGAACCATAAGCTAAGCCATGGCATCGCCGAAGATTTTCGCTTCTGATATCCAGGCTTAACCAAGCTAAGCCACCACCAATTTTTTTTTCGCCACTCGTGGCACTGCTTTGCGCAAGACCATGACCTCAATTCTCTCAAAATATCCTCAGCATTGTCATTCAGCGCCTTGGTTTCTAATATGGCACTGAATAAGCAGTGTCCTCCACTGACATCAATTTCAATGTTACCTGGCTTCGCTTCTTTTTTCATCGGCACATCGGTATCCAGCCCAATTGCCAGCCGGCGGTAACCGGAGTGAGCGTGGCGCCACTCGTGCAGCGCCGCGTCTGCATCGCGGCCAGCAGCGCACACTCCCAGTCATGTCCAAACAAAAAAGCTCGCTCACGCCAGCCCCCAAGCTAGGCATTTCCTGTGCCGGCTCGCCACTCAAGTTACCCTGACCCGCCGGTATGCCGCACAGCTCAGCGCTAACCGGCACACGATCGAATTTCTTCGACAGCTGGGGCGCTTTGGATCGCGGGAGGGTCATGTATGCAACGTCATCGTTTGCACTATAGGTTGTTGCTTTCGGAAAAGCAATTCGGCGCGCCCTGACTCCTCTCTAGTCGCCCGCTGCCAACTTGACAAGTGTGGCTCTCTACAGCGTCCGCGTCATGGGTCTGCCTTCGCTGATCAAAACTCGTGGGCTGCGCCATTTCCACGAGCTTCACCTCATTTTTCTGCGTGTCACGATCTACGACGACGCTGACTTCGGAAATTGTAATTTTGTCATCCCCGCCAAGCTCTGCAACTTCTGGTTTTGATTCGACAGGCGGTTCATTTAGTGTCACATGCCTACTCTCATTAGTTGGAACCAGATCACCTACAGCTACGTGGTCGGCGTGCAGTTCACCTCACCTGACGGCGCCATTGCGGATTTCTCGCCGATGGAGCTGACGCCAACCGTTTCAGCTGCCGGTGGCTCGACCAAGGTAACCCGAGACTTTTCTATTCGAGGCTCTGTCTGCTCGCTGCTGCGGTCGCGTTGTTCGGCCGCTTCCCCAAGCTGTGTCTCAAGATCTGGTGCAAATTAAATTTGCTCCGACACTTGCTGTCTATCCTTCGGTTACAGCGGCTTTCAACTGATACGCCAAATAATGGTACAGTTTTTCTCGCGCTGATACCTCTTCCGAAGATCATTGCGTCGATCAGATGTTTTACCAGTAATGACTCTTTCAGTTCATCATAATTTTTCAAGTGGTCGCCTAAAAAGCGCTTGACTTCTTTAGACGCTTCAGTGGAGAGAAGAGCTTCCAATTTCTGTGGCGAACTATCTCGCTCAAAGCGCTTACATTTGCAGACATGCTCGAAATCTGCCAAATACTCTGCCATATCCTCCGCAATTCCGAACAATTGCAGACCGTCTCGCGGTTTCGAACCGTCTTCTTGAATGGAGATTAAAGCTTTATGCCTTTCCACGCTCATTCGATATGCTGAAATCTCCAGCGGCATCAGTTTCTCTACGAGGGCAAACCGCTTTTCTTTCCCCTCGAGCTCTTGGCGTTCTAGCTTTTCACGCTCCTCGCGCTCT
Organism: Amblyomma maculatum; assembly: GCF_055883805.1. Lineage (NCBI taxonomy): Eukaryota > Metazoa > Arthropoda > Arachnida > Ixodida > Ixodidae > Amblyomma > Amblyomma maculatum. Next base: position 52,168,338 of record NC_139347.1, on the reverse strand, counting down.
TGTCGTTCTAGCCTCTCACGCTCCTCGCGCTTAAAGCTCTAGCCTCTCGGCTTCCTTCTTCATTTTTTTTTTCTCTTGAATATCATCCCAGGGCTTCCTCAGCCGTCACTTCCTTTGCCCGCATGATCTCAAGAATTTCCTTTTCTTCCTTTTTGTTGAGCCCAAATTTCTGCCCAACTCATCACAAATTTTGAGAAATTCTATGACCTTGTAGCTCTCCATCTTTCAAATCGGCATCTTGCTGCTTGCCCTTTTCGAATGTATTGACGTTCGCTAACTCACTAACAAAACGCGCGCAAGTATTTCACACAGTGCCTTGTTTTACCCTCTTCCTACCCCAAGGTTTTCAAACACTTTTCGCTTGGCTTCAAACACGAAAGGTTAACACAATGCTACACCCAAACCTTTCTCATAACTTGAGTCAGAGAAAGTATAGCGTTCGAGGGAAACATCGGGTACTCAATCGTGCCGAGGTGCGTGACGCCCGTCGATCCGCAGCTTCATCCAGTGTTGTGAGGTCACCGGTGCCAGCCATTTGCACGGTCATGCCTGAGACATCCGATCGCTTCCTACCATTGTAGCGCCACGGTCACGCCTGGGACAATGGCCCGTAGCTTACGTCGCCCGTTTCGTGATCGAGAGCTGCCTGCTCCCTTGGCGGTAGCGATGAAACCGAGTCAGCTTCGAAGAGATGAACAAAGGCGTCTTTGTACTATATACAGAGCATATTTACAGCAAATCGGCATGGGGGCCGAGGACTACTAGCTAGACACAACTCTCACAGCGACGACCGGGGAGACTACAGCACGTCCCCTCCTTGCGAGCGACACGGCACCCGACGAACGCTCGTGTAGGTCTGTCTGTTGTTGCGACTGTAGGAAGAAGGAAAAGAAAAAGCAGTGGCCTGCTGCTGGCTCTGTAGCTGAGCCGCCTCCGCTGCCTCGTGCGGACAGAGGAGAAAATAGAGAACAAATAAAAAAAAATTGCCGACGACTATGTTACTTTCTAATGCGAAATTTGAGCGCAGCTCATCAGCTGTTTCACCTCTTCGATAGATTTAGGCAAATGTTTCGAGCAAGACACGTATGTACAATTACAGACAAGATTTCCAGTAAGACACGTATATGTCTTCTTTTAATTTTTCACACGTATTCCTTCAAGAAACACTCCAATAACAATTCTTGGCTATCATGCAAGAAGCTTTGTGGTCGGAGAAATGAAGAGAGCAATTAAGTTATTGGAAGGTTGCGGGAGGCAGCGCGTGAGCCCATATGAACGTTGCGCGGCGAAGCGATGGCAGCGACTGCCGCTGACACCGCTAGCGAGTGAAGAGAACGTGACTCTGCGTTTCGGCTTGAGATGCACGCACTGTGATCCTCTGATAGCGAGCCGGCGTTTCAGCAACCAGAGAGCCCCCTCGCCGCCACGCAGGAAGAAGGGGGGGAGCGCGCAGCAATCAGATAACAGACGCGGTCGCCGCCTCGGAGGAAGCGGGAGTGGTGTGGGTATGGGGGAAGGAGCGGGCGACGACGTCAACGCCAACGGTGACGACGACGCGAAACGCAGGAACGGGCGCCAAAGAGCTGCGCTCTAAAAGAGGGAGAGAAAAAGACACGCGTCGCAACAGCCGTCGTCACCTACATCGATGGCGGAGGTACAACTTCCGATGGCAGGCTAGCCTCCACATCAAACAGCGGACCTACCAGTCCCCGCACCGTAGGGCCATGGAGCAGCCTGTCGTCCACGAGCAGCCACTCGTCCTGTCTTCTCCTATGTCTGTGTCTGTGTTATTTGCGCTTGTCTTTTTATTTATGATCACCCTCCTTCTCCCGTCTCGGCCTCAAGAGGCAGCGCGCTCGCTTATATAGCCTGGAAAAGACGTTGGCACTCAAATTGTCCAACCCTGAGACAGCGCGTGACGGTAACCCGAGAGGTCTAATCAACGAGCGCACTGAACGCTCGCTTCAAATCTGCCACGGCGCAAATGTGAACTGATATGAGTACCAGAAATCCCATTTGCTCACTGTGCAAGGTGCAAACAAATTTAGGCATGTGGCAAATGCAAAAAGGACTAAAGAAATCTGTAGTGCATCCTACATTGTCGAAAACATAAGGTTCGCGTATGCCCACCATCGATATCACTCAACAGACAAGTAATCACGGGAGTCTTAGCGAAATGAAAGCAGCACATAGGGACCGATACGCATCGACGACATCTAATTCTGATACCTTAACCAAGAAACGCAGCTGAAAAGCTACTCAATACCAATAAAACTGAGTTGGCACGGATGCGTCAAAGCAACAAGTACGGGATGTAACTGTTAGCGGATACTCAAAGAAATTAAGAGAATCAGTTTATTGAGGTCACGTTAGGAATTTAGGTAGAATGTCAGTCCACAAAAAGAAAGCGCCTGTGCAAACTCAGCTATTGCGATGCGTGTCCGTTCTATCGCTCGGTCTAGCTTCGACGACTCTCTGGGTGTTCACATTTCACCACCTTCACATCCGTTTCTCCCACGGTCGAATCCCTAGTACCGACGCGTATTCCACACACACACACACACACACACACACACACGCACACACACACACACACACACACACACACACACACACACACACACACACACACACACACACACACACACACACACACACACACACAGCGCGCACACGACTACACGTCAGAGACGGCTCGCTCTCTCTCCTCACATGATCTTGCGCTGCGGTTTCGCGTGCGTGAGAAAGTTTGTTTTAGCCTTGGCTGGCCCGCGGTAGACAATGGCCAAGGTAGACAATGCCTATATGGGCGCTTTAGTCGGCGTAGCGCTGACATAACGAATGCAACTCCATAACAGCATCATATCAGTATAAAATCACGTCATTTGTCTAAGCAGTTGTACAATGAGCTTAACTCACCCAAGTTATGCAAGAAGAAAGCAGAATGTAATCAATAATTTCCAATTTTTCCCCTTCTTTTTAACCAAATATGTTTTTATGCTCAACATACTTTGAACAGCTGTTACTGTCCGTTGCCCGTGAATATCCTCGCGGGTATTAGAAACACTCGCGATAATCACCGATGCTACGTACACTTAATCGTTTGGAAGATCACTCTTTTCAGCTCAGCGCAGATGACAGTGGCGCAGATGATCCTTAAGGAGAAATGTTCACAGTCGATAGGAACACTAGTATTAGCTACGCGCGTTAAACATTATTGGTTTTTGCCGCAAAGCAACAACCATACTACGCTTCGCTTGTCACTTTGCACCGCTGGCGGCCATGTTGCTCTGGCGAGATCCAGGAAGAGGACCTGGAGACGTCACCTACAGGGCAGCAAATTCAGTGTCCGATGCAGTTTCGTACGCGAAAAAGTACTTCACTGTATTGGGTGAGCCGTAGGGCAGTTGTCTACACGAAATGGGGAGGGGGGATCTCGGAGATAGTCTGAAACGGATTGCTCAAACTTTTGTGATTTGAGCGTCACATATGATTAAGTACCACATTAGGGCATGCAATATCTGGTTCCCCATAGCCCCCAGCTAATTTATTTTTTTCATTAGGCTGCCTAATTTTGTCTCACTCACTCATAAAAAATTACTGTTATTTTCGTGAACGTATTTCGGTCAGTGAAGTAAAACAGATATTCTATGTACGAGGACAGAAATTTTCTTTAAAAATACCTGTAGTTTCACACACATTTTTTGCAGTGTAGCCACTTGCGTCACAGCGGCGGCGGTAAGTGTGCGTGCAAAAGAACGTATATACATATACGCATACACGTGCACGGGAAGCGGATAGCCGCAACTGATTCCCCTTAGAGACCACCGCTCCTGTGCGCACTTCCTTTGGATTGTATCGCATTCTTCCGCACGTTTCAGAAAAACATGGAGCGTAGCGGCCGCTTCGCTAGGGGGAAATTTCTTCTGCCTATAGTTGACCATACACCGTTGATCGACAGCAAGTACGTGTTTACATGCTACGTGAGGACTTGGTAAACCCGCGGTCAAAGAAAATGACGCAAAAATGGTGGCGAGAAACGTTGAACGGCACTGCAAAACGCACTTGGAGTAACGCAGGACGGGGTTTCAACGGTCAATGATACCTCGAACCGCGCCTTCCTTTTTCTTTATCTTATTCTCTCAGTGCTGCTCTGTAGACGTCCTGTGAGTTGGGGGCTTTTTTTGTGACGGATATGCAGTTCTTATCAGCCCAGACGGGACCAAGCTTAGAGAGAAAAGAAAAGAAACAAACTCGCTATACAGAGATTAAACTAAGGCAAGATTGTAGACCCTTCTTGCTTTTTTTGTGCGCCAAATAGTGAGGTGTGGTTAAGCGGAGAGCCGAACTACGCCTGACTGTTTCAAGAAACCTGAATGGTCGCCTGTTAATTTTCTGGATATCAGCGCTCGTTTTTGAGATAACTGGGAAGCATGATTCACTGGGCTGTTACCCACGCAGACAGCGTTTCTGTACTCACTCGATCAACTCACCTTACAGGTGAGCTAGGAAGATCACGAAAATATTAAAATCAACGAAGTCATTAGACGTGAATTTGTATTATTTTTACCGTAACGAGGCTGCGAAGGTAGGCATTGTTTATTTAACATATACATCGATGCAGTACTCACGCGCATATATCCGTTTTAGAGAAATGGACTATTTCGAACGTGTTCCATTCGCTCATGCATATGTTTGCATCACTGACGAAATAGCAGACGACCAGTGTGCGTCGTTTTTAATCATTTTATGTATTCTGGAAGTTGCGATGTGGTTTGCAAAAGGGTAAGCCGTAAAAAGCGCACTCACAGTACTCGACCACTGGGTATGCCATTTCGGAAACACTTTAAGAATCTCTCCATGATTGTGTGAACAACATATAAGGAATAAAAAGTGCGTATCATTTACGCCGACGTTGCTGTTAAGTTAAAACCCGATTTAACGAAGTTGAGGGGAGCTGCGAATGTTAAATCGGGGACTTTGTTAAATTTAGGGAGGCATTTCATGGTCACTTAATCCGATACAATCGATTATTACATGATGTAGCGACATCAAGAAAGTACCATGGCATTTGCAGAGCGTATATGCGCCGAAAATGGAAGTGCTTTTAGGAAGGATAATAAGACTAGAAAAAATAGACTATTACATCAATACAAATGTAATTAAAAACTTGCCCACTATGCTACACTGCTACAATTAAATTGTGGCCCACGTAAACGACCGACACCGATAGCACGCATGGAAAAAAGGAGCGAAAATTTTACCGGGGTAAGAAAGGACCCACGGGACTACAAATTTCTTTCCCAGCAAAGAAATCGCTTATTTTTGCTTGCTTACGATTTGTAAACAAAAACCGCTCGGATTTTGTGTGTGTTCCGGCAAACTGTCGGTTCAAAGGCATCAAAAACTTGACCCGGTGACGGCATACGTTGGGGCAGGATTTTTATCGCTGGCGAAATCTCATAATTCAAATAAGTATACCTCGTTTTGCGGCACGCAATTTGGCAAAAGCGGAACGAAGCTGCTCCACGACATTGGCTGGTATTTTTGGATGTTTTCTACAAAATAAACCAAAAATAGACTTTTTCACCTTCATTTTTTCGACAGAAAGTTCGGTAGATCATAACTGGTAGCGAAATTGGTTTCGTTATTTCGAGTTATCCATGCCACACGGGAAAATTAATGTCATTTCCACCGAATTACATTTGTTCAGTTTAATGTCATTTTTTCGACACGCTGCTACACGACCAAAACAAATGTCATTTGCAAATGATGGCAATTGCGATAGATACACAAATGTTGGTGCGCCTTTGCGAGAATGATGAGAGCTGTGAACGAAAGCAGCCTTTAAAATCATATCTATGTCTTGCATGATTCGTAAGCAACCTGTTGATTACGACTACCCATTACGAAGTTAGCGACTGCGCCGGTTGCGTTTGTTTACGAAAGGGTAGGGAACGTGCGCGCATCGGTGCCTGAGTGTGGAAAGCGGACGAATTGTTTCAACAACGTACATTTTGCACACTCCAAGTGCAACACGTAAAATAGGCAGCGGCTAGTGTATTGACCGACGACGCTTTTATTGAATCTTCGAGTATCGCCCGACGGCGTAGCGCACCACAGCCCCGTCGAGTCTCGTCATCGCAAGATCGCTTGCTCGGCATAAATGCCCGTCGAAAAATGCCGGACCCCAGCCTCAACAAGAAAGCAGGCAACAAAATAGCATCACTTGCTGTGCCGGATCCCGAGACCTTACCGAAACGGTGCTGCCCGCGAGAGCGGTGTACGACGGCGCTCTGGCCATGCGCTACGCCCTTCCTCCATGGCTACGCCCTGCGGTCGTCGCTAGGCCTAAACGGTTTTGCATCGAAGCCACAGCGGACGGCGCGTTCGGAATAGTCAGTTGCCTATTCGTGGAGCTGCTTACTGTAATTTCAATGGTGTCATAAATTTTCTGACTGTAAACGGAAGGTGTAATTTCGGCGACGTATTAACATTGCTACGAACGTACAGCACGAGATCGGATGAGCTGCCTCACACCGGCGCTGGGGCTGTGAGCAGAAAATCGCTCTGGTTACTTATCACCGATCCTCAGAAAAGGTTATTTTTAAGGTTCCTTTATCCAACTGCGTATTATTTAAGGTCATCGGATTTTGACATGTTTTCTGATGGCGGCGAAGGGAACCGCTGTGCCGGCGCCCATGGACTGCGGCAGCCGCGGCCATTGCCGCTCGCGCCGAATGCGGTGGCTGGTTGGCTGGTAGCGAGGGTGGAATTTTGTTTTTTTGTTTTTTCGCGATGCTATTTGGCATGTTTCACATAATTTAATGACTAGCTACAAAATTGTAGATGCACAGTAGTATTATAATGCCTGCAGTTTATTTTGGGTATATATTCTCACTGAGTCTGGTGTTGAGATAACACATGCCCTCGTTTGTCGCATTCGAATGAGTTCCTCAAACTCATTCGGTGGCTAATGTCGTTTTCATCGAATGTCATTACATTTTCCCGTGTGGCAGCAAATAAATGTCATTTTGAACAAATGTCATTCGATGGAAATGACATTAAATTTGCCGTGTGGCAGGGGTAGTCAATGCACTGGGTCATGTGGACGTCTAAGCTAGGGGGAATCGGGATATCTTCGTTAAATCGGGACTTTCGTTAAATCCGGTTTATTTAAAACGAGTGCACATCCAAAAATGCTAGGCTTCGCATTTTTCTGTGCCTCAGTATAATATGTTTGCTGGTCGTGCTATGCAATAATTGTCAATGACTGTGTTTGAATTGCCGACAGAATAGCCTAGTTTTATATTTCCCCTACAAGCGGGATGTCATATTCTGCCCTGGAACCGAGGAAAAGCTGTTCGACTATGCAGTAGCTTTGACGTTCAACCACAGCCAAACGCATTGCTCGGGCCAGCAGGAATTGAGGGGGAACTGGCTTGGTTGGTTGGACAACTTTTATTTCCACCGGAAAAGGGCCATCCTCTTCCCCGCCCTCGGCACGAAGGCCGGGGAATACGGGGAGTCGTGCGCCCGCGGATTAGAGGCTGGCAGGTCGCCCTCGGCTTGTTGCGGCCTCTTCCGCCAGATGGACGGTGCGTCGCTGGATCTCAGGGTCCGCGCTTCGCAGCAGGGTATCCCAGGCTTCTCTAATTGTTATGTTTTGTCCTGTCCCTGGGGACTGTGGGCACTTTCAAATTATGTGGTCGTAGGTGCCTCTCGCCCCACAGTGTTTGCACTGACCATTGTCTCTAAGGTCTCGTAGTGTATGAAACGCCCAGATCGGGTATATGAATGTATTAGTCTGTAGCCGCCTCCACGCGACAGCTTCTCTATAGGCAATTATCTGGCGGGGGTACCAGTCAACGTCCCAATCTATAATGGTCGATGACCTCCCCGTAATTTTGCAGGAAATCATCGACCATTACAAATTGGGGCAATTGGGGCAAACGCGTCCACAAAATTTATATTTCACAACATCTGGATGTGTCCTCTGCGAGCGTTGTGTCACATGTGCCGAATGGTCAAAGTACCAGGAAATTTATTATTCGGAGACGTTCCCCTGTTCAGCCTGCTGTGTGTGGAATGCATATAACAAAGCCAATGCAAGTGCACATGCTTCCTGGTTGCAGATTCAGGAAAATTAAACTATAGCGCGGGGAGCTACAGAACAGGTGACTGCGATGGGTGCTGTAGAAATGCGGAGCGTACACATCGGTTTTTTTGGCTGAAAGGGCGTTCTGCCGCTCTTTGCTTTGTTTCTAATTATCCTCTTCAATCAACTTCAGACAGCGAAGCATCTCTGGACAAAGTGGGGAAGTCAGTTCCGCGATTTCATTCCCCTGTGTTCGATTTCAGTCGGCGCTGTACATGCACTTTTCAGCCGCGACTGTCCTGAACTTCCTCTCCATAAGTTCGCTGTGGAGGAAAAGATCGAATCCATGGGAAGACGGTACGAGCCGCAGCTGATACTCTGTCCAGTATTATAAATCAGCAGATATGCAGATTTGGCATTTGTGAATGTTGGAGGCAAATATAAAATGTCTGTGAAGAATTTGTTATCTATACGTAATTTTTAAAAATCGCCCCTTGCGACCGCTCGCGATCGATTGGTGCGACACTTCACCGCACAGGCCGCACTGCCCGTTGACGTACTTACGTCAACGATCTCCCCGGTGGATCGATTCGAGATAAAAGGGGAGCTGGTAGGAGGAGGCGCGGGGAGGCTCAGTTGCGACCTGATTTATTTTTCTCGCGAGTCGCCGTGCGTTTAGTCTAGGAGGGGTGGAGGTTGATGTGTTTAGCTTAGAAAGAAGAGCGCATTATTTAATCTTGGGCCTCTGTATACAACAAGAGGACGCGGATGCATATTTTAAAGACGGGTGATGCTATTGGGCCTGCCGCTCTGGCTCCCCTCCCCCCCCCCCCCTTTTTTTTTACGCATGTCATAGTTCCAACACAAGTTTTTTAAAGGTTGAGCTCCATGTACGCGAAAATTCACGTGAACGAGACGACGGAAAGCGTCGTGCGAAGAGAAAAACATTTGTCACATAGCCTCATGGTTCGGATCTGCCAAAATAGAAAATATCGCTCTTCGGCCGAAAATGCATGCGCGATTAGCCAGTCAAGCTCTCCCTGGTCGTTTCCGGTTTTTTACACAGCTTCTCCCCAGATTCCTGTATGTTCGCCGCATTAGATGCGTCGTCTTGACCATCGCCGCTCCTGCTGCACCGCTGCAGTAGAGATTTTGCATTAGTTTTGATTGGTTTGGTTTGGTTTGTGGGGTTTAAGGTGGCGGTCCTACGGTCGCCATCTTGGAAGTAGTTCAGATTCTGCCACCAGGCTACGCCACTAATCCATGACTGAGGAATAGACCTCTCCTTGTTTGCAAACAATGTGACGTCAGGGAGGCACGTGACCACCCGGCTTGGTGGGCAAAAGCGCTCCTTTCAGCCGGGTATCCCCGCTGCAAGGAGCGGCGGGAAGCTGCCCGCTGCTGTGCAATTTTTGCTTCAAATCTTGCGATAGCCATATTCGCAGCCGGCATAATATGCGGCACTTCTTAGTACCCGCACCTATTAGCAATTTTCGCCTTGAAAAAGATGACAGTCTCGGCAAGCATGCATGCAATTATTTTTGTTCAATGAACTGGCACGGCCGCTTGCGGACGACCTGACGTCCTACCAAATGCTTGAAACTCACAGGGCGTAAGCATGCTGAAAAACGAGTCAATACAGGCATATTACAAGCATCATTTTCTATTCTTTTTTTTTTTTTTTTTATCTTTACATAATCGACTGTGAGCCCCACGAAGCGTAGGCAGTTATGAGTGAAAACAACAGCGCACGCACGAGCTTCGTGCTTGGCTGGTGATTTCCATCCCAAGTACAGACATTTTTAGTTTTTGTTATGTTCGGCCAGACAAAGAAAAAAATTTATTTCCGCCTAGTCGTGTAGTACTGTCACCAAAACTGTGTTACAAGGAACCTAGAAATAACACGCGAATGAGTCATGTGGTACGGAAAGTAACAAAGCGCGATTTGTACCACAAATTACTATTCATGCAAGTCGCACAAATATTCATAAGGGCGCTTGAATGATTTCAGTAAAAACACTTTTCGCTTGGGACGCGATAGCTTTTGAACGAGCTATATAACGATTCCGTCAAGGGCTGCTGTTGTACTTCTCCGATCATGCCGCTGGCATGACCTTGGGAACCGTTTGGTGAGAGAGCTAGCTCCTTCAACATGGCCTGCTGAACTTGAATAAATTCAATGCCGAGCAAGAATCTCTAAAAGCGCTGCAATTGATCGCATGCCACCCGGGCCTTTTAGAGTGTGATTGGCCAGCATTCAGCCCGATTCGTTTGGAAGGGCAATAAAGCAAACTAATGAGTGCTTGTTCTTTTTCCCAAAATTACGCGAACGCACTTGTATACCAGAAAAATGTCCTTACGGTCGAGAACAATGTCGAGACCTGCCGGCGCACGACGTTTGTCGCTTGGCTCTTTGTACAGCTGAAAAACATATTTGGACCGCGTATAGAACGGAAGAAATATGTAGTTGGTCATCTGCGATCGAATATCGCATCACACCATGCGGGATCTTGATGGCGTTGCGAAAAACACCGCAAGTTGTCACCATACGAGACTAAATCCTCCGCACCATGCCACGAGCAACGGAATGTTTTGCCCACCAAGGGGCGGTAGCCTCCTTCGCCCCTCCTCCGAAACGTCATTTGTGACGTAGGCCGGGAGAGGTCCATTGAGTGCCCAGCCACCCAGCCCTCTCGACTTGCGCTGCCTGAACGTTTTTCTTGTGTTGCTGCGCTGACTTTCAAAGGTTTTTGCTGCTCCACAGCAGTGTCCAGGCAGAGAACGGGAGGGATTTTGTCCCCGTCCTGCGCAGCATGGGCTGCCTTATTGAACTCCCCTCTTCACCCCACCGCACCACTACTTCGAACAATACGCGCCCTAACAATGGGACAAGAGCCTTCCCTCTCTTGCCTATACTTCATCTCACAAGATGTTTGCAGCACAGCGAACGGCAGAGGCACCCCAGCCGGTCCAACCAGGATCACGCGTACAATAGGCAATTGTGCTCCTAAGCGCCTCTCGCCCCCCCCCCCCCCCCCCCGCCCCAAATTGGCGGGGGTGATAGTAGGAGCACAATTCTCTATTATAGTGCGCACAGGCGAGAGGCACTTAGGAGCACAATTGAAAGGGCTCCTCTGCCTTTCGCAGTGCTGAAGATATCTTGTGAGACGAAGTAGTTTCCGCTGTAGAGCCACGCACCCAATTGCTCCTACCCGCCGAGCGTGAGGGGGTTGGACTGGACTGCAGCAGGCTAGCTTGACTGAACACAAATAAAACAGGGTGTCAACATGATTCCACAGTGCAGTCTTAGTAGGAGTGAAAAGGAAAAGCGAATGGCATTATTTCTGCAGACTTCGTCAATGAACCTTAGTTGAAGTCGGCACCTGTCTTGTGTTCTTTTGATCCTCGTCTTTTGGGCTGTGCAATCGAGTGATCGTTAGCGAGCTTTAGAATACGGCGACCGTATCCGTAAGTGGGACAGAGTAATAGCGGAGCGTGCGCACTATAATAGAGAATTGTGCTCCTACTGTCACCCGCGCTATTACCCTGTCCCCCTAAGCGGTAGGGGTACCATATTATAAACCTCCCTATTGTTGTTGCCATAGATATAGTAGGGATCGGAACACTCCTTGACTGGAGTGGAAGCTGTCAGCTCTTGCGCTCAACAGAAATTTGCTTTATCAAACGTTATTACAAATATGATAATGTAGCTATAATTAGCTGAACTCAGGAGGCGCATTCACACTAAACTATGTGGGAAATGGGGGAAGGGTAGAGCGGGTTGTAAAGGAAAGTTGCCAGAAGAAAGGACCTAACGGGGACAGTTTTGTAGGCGCTTATGGCGGCCACTTTCCCACTCCCAATTGGATGCCTCACAGAGTCTTCATTTTATTTATTCGCTCGCGCGTACGTCAAAGTATTTGAAGAAGATATAAACGAATGATTTTTGTCTGGTTTATCCATTGTGAACAAAGAAGCTGTAGGGCTTCCGAAAAGTTAGTACGTTTTCATGAAACTTTGACTTGGTCAGTGACCCTGTATATTTTTTTATGCCACCACCTGATCAGACTGAATTTCGTCGAACTCTTTATTACAGTGGTTTCTCTCATTTGAGCTAAGCTCGACATTCGGTTCAGCAGCGTTGAGCCTCATCTTTTTTTTTTTTAATTTTTAGTGAGGGGAATGACGGAAATGCAGTGGCAAAACCCGATTCAACATCACATTTTTGTATTGGAGAAGCTTCACATGGCTGTTTCCTACTTTCCCATTCACCGAAAACATCCCCGGCAGCTACTGCGGCACGTTACCTTTACTATCATCACCGGAACACAACATTAGGGGGAAAAAAAAAAAAAACATGACTGAAACGCTGGTGATTATCTTCGGCCGCCCACTATATCATTTTTTATCTTTTTTGTTGGAGCCTGCACTGCTTGCGCTATATAGGAACTTCAGTAGGAAGGTTGAAGAGGCATGCTTGTGCATGTTCAGGTTTTCAAGTTGTACTTGGCACACTGTCGAAACATTTTATCTGTACCAGTAAAGTGGCAGAGGGTACAAGTATTCGTGCAATTTCTCCTAGGGAGACGCTCTTTGAAATTATATTAATTCATGCAGTGTTGTAGTTTCGTGCCCTACTATTCATTTTATCGTAGAAAGAAGAAGATATTTTTTCTTCTTGCCACTGAAAAAAAAAAAAAAAGCCTAAATTCCACACCCACACAATATATGCTAACACCGCGAACATCTGAAGATAGCTTTGTGGCGGAGCTAAGACGAGGAATAACCAGCTCCGACAGCGTTCGGGTTCGAAATGTTTTTTTTTTTTTTTTTTTTTTCGCTGCTTGCACTGACACGCTTAGTGCCAAATTCTTCTTTGTCCAGCGCCGTGCCGTTGTTTGTGACAAAAGCGCGGCGCGAGGGGCGCTCCAAGACTACAAGCAACTACGACCCTGCCAACCATTTTTTTTTCCTCCCTCGGCTGCGGCGGCAAAGTCAAATTTATTCACACTTTTGTTACATTTTTTTTTTTCCTGTCCTGCCTAAGATATGGAAAATAAACAAACAGCAATGCAGTTGGGCTGATACCAGTAAATAAACTACACTTTAGCAGCCGATGCATTCTTTATCATGTGTGCAGAGCGAAGCAGAATTTTAGTATTTCTTTTACCGTTTCTATCTTTGTTCTGAACTCGTAAAATCTTCATATCATGTAATAAATTTGTGCGGCACGTAACCGCTTATCCTTATTTGATAATTTCCATAGCATCAAGTTTTATTTTTCCTTTAACTGAGGGTTTGCATGATACCGACCCTCTAACGCGCAAGATTTCATTGCCTCACTTTCAATGTAAAACTGACTCGATAATAAGAATGCAGACATTTCGCGTTGTCTGGATGTATCTCTAGCTGCTAGGTTGAAATTATGACAGCACTGTTCTTTGAATTGCTCATTCCGCTTAGTCGTTTCTGAGGAAGGAAAGAGGCCTCCTTTGTTCTTCGGTTTCCCCATGTTAGCGGTTATTCGCTTCTCGTGCGAGGCAGCCCCATGAGCAGAAAGATGCCTGCTTTTGCCAAACACAAGCATATATCATGTGTGTTACTAAAAAAGCTAGAAAAGACTAACGAAAGCCACTGCTTGTACTGGACAAGAAGCACGTTTCGTTCGCCGGGGTACAGTGTTGATTGTAGCCGGGGCGCACCTCAGCTGCACGCGCGAGAGCCTTAGCTGGCAACTTTTCGGCACACAAACAGTATGACACACTTAATTCGTGGCGATAAATAAATCTCAAAGCAAGCAAGTGTACATTTGTGAAGGGACCATTTTCAAGTGGCGCTACTGCGCATGCGCGAAGCGCCTGAGTGCGCGAAGCACCTGCACCTCAGTTCGACCCGACCACTCGACCCGACTCGCCAGTGTTTACCTCTCTCGCCCGATGGAAAGAAAAGGGCAGAGGGAAAACATTGTAGAAGCACAATACCCTCTCGTAAATACCCCTCGATTCAGGGTGTTTGTGGCGCCATCCTCGTAATTTTTCTTAACTGCTACATTTTAGTGCACATTAAATTTCATAGATGGCGCTACCTACTACATTTATCATATGTGGCTCTGTTATTTCACTATTATTTTGCTTTTTGTACACTTTGTAGTTGCTAATTGTTACCGGTTTAATAAAGAAACGAAAGCCAGAACCTTTAAGTTATGTTCGCCAGAAACAAACAAGCCATGGAGCATTTCAATCATGCTTAAAATATTTCATGAAGAGCTCGCGCGCTTCAAGTGAACCACGAAAAAATTAGCTGAAATCATCCTGACAGTGCACATTCCTCGAGAGTCGTAGAACAAAACCGATGCTTATCCTCTGACAGCGAGGTGTAAAGTTTTTTCACGCGAAATTTCAGCACAGATAAAAGCTTATTACTTGAACAGTTTAGCATTTACTTTTAGCCATTTTACAAAAAAACGCAAAGTTTGATCACAAATAACTTTTACACTAAATGAAGCAGACAGATGATATTTTCAGGAAAAAGCGAACTATGTACGGCCTCCAACTGCGCAAAAAATCTCCGCAGCAGAATGCATATCTTGAAAGTTATTGTATGTATAATTACCTGTTTTATACACTTTTCACAGGCGCGTGGCTAATGAACTATGCGATACACAGTAATAAAAATGCTTAACTTTGTTCATTAACATCTAATCTCAAAACATCTCGAACGGTGTTTTTCTAGGTGCAAAAGGTTTTGCACAATTTTGCTTTTCCCGAGACAAGTAGAGCTGAAAAGCGTTTCTCACCTTTGTGTTTTCCTTTACAGCTTAAACATCGCTGCAGATATTTATAAATCAAATGCACCATTAGAAAGGGGAGGAAATAAACTTTACAAATATATTAAAGTCATATTTATAAACTAAACGAGTGAGGCGCAGTAGGCGTATGAATATCACCAAAAATGTCGTCTCTTCACCGCTGGAGTGGGACCGCTACCTTAACGTCCCAAAGCGACTCAGGCTATGAGAGACGCCGTGGTGGAGGGCTTCGGAGCACACGGGCGCCTTGCTTTTCGCCTCCATCGAAAAGCGGCCGCTGAGGCCGGGATTCGATCCCGCGTCCTCGGGAACAGTAGTCGAGCGCCGTAACCACTGCGCCATCCCGGTTTTGAAGTAGCCGCAAAAAGGAATCAGCTTCAAAACGGGTTGGATGGATGGGACGGGCGGACGGACGGATGGACGGACGGGCGGAACGACGGATGGGTTGGTAGGTGGGTGGACGGATGGATGGATGGACGGATGGATGGATGGCGGGACGGAGGAGGAGGAGGCAGGAATGTTGACCAGAATTGCTTCTCGTTGGTATAATGCACATGACAGATATAACGAAATCAGGCTTCCTTTCCTTTCTTTTCACTTTATACTTTTTAACTTTATTTGTAGCGCGCGTGTTCCGCATCATACTGTGAACTCCGCATAGTTGTTGAAGAAAAAAAAAAAAAGAAGCTGCTAAGCTGCGTTTGCTTATATAGTTACGGTAAATGACAAATACTTCTAGGGTAGAGCAAAAAGTGTTTTCAACAACTAACCGTTCAACGTACAAAAAAGTGCCACAGTCCGACTATATATCACGGATCGCGGCTTTTCAGCCAAGGGAAAGTGCCACACGCTGCTATCGCTGTGACAACAGAAAACGTTTTCCTCCTTTTGTGCCCGTTGCAGATAACGTAGGAGGCAGATAACGTTGCAGGTCTGGAAAGACGTGTTCTACATGGCAGACCATCCCCTGCTGCAGCTAACGGCATGGAGCTGCGGAGTTCTCAGGAAGAGAGTTTGCTGTGCCGCTCCCAATGTGCCGCTCTCAAACTGCGCAGACACGGGCCTGGTCTAGGTTTCCTTCAGATCTCAGAAGAATGGAGACCGGAAGAAGCAGGGTTTACGAGCCATTTGTGAAGGTGCGAGATGGGGCAGCCATCAGGTGCCAACAGGAAACGTAACGTACAACCATTGGTGAGTAACACTTTTTATTTTCTTTACACGTAAGCTATACGTATTTTTGCAAGAGCAAGCAAGCGTCTTGTTTCTGGCATCGTCGTCTCGATTATTATTTCTTCGTCATTCGTATCCGAAATAGCTCGCACAACTTAATGCTCTTTGTTCGAAGCCTGGTCCCTCCCGTCCACGCGGCTCCCTTTGCGGACGGGTCCTCTTTCGCGTGCACGGAAAGTTGCTACGCGTTTGGTCACGAATACGCGGCATAGAAGTAGAGCCTTGCTTTAGCTAAGCCGCATACAAATGTGCCTGCGTAGCCAATAGGAGAAGCGTTTCAGACTCGGGTTCCAAGGAGGCTGCTCCTGCCACAAAAACTACCACACAGCGCCGCACAACTCGCCGAGCAATCAGGTCCGACCCCGTCACCCGCCAGAAGAATTCTAGCAATGCCGACAACGCTAATTAAAGCCTATCGCGTTTAAAAACTATGAAAACTATGATGAGAAGTTCAGCTTTGTTACATTTTTCCCCGCACCCTTAACGTAATGTTCTTTGGAGCCTTTAAGTGTGATCCGAAATTAATGGGATTTTCATGTTAGATAGGCGCACTTTGGCGGCCGTTATGTGTGTTTTCAGTTTCGAGCGTCTTCATATGTTCATTCTTTCCAGTTCTCACTTTTGTTCATGGCGACATTTCTACCGCCAGAATGTATTGTAGAAAAATAGGGCTTGTTTATTTATACGCCTCCGATGAAAAGTTATGTGACGTGAACAAGACGCGGGGGCGCTGCTGCCACCTGCCGGACGAGTGTTTTACGGTTGAAGTAAAAGTTAATGGATTAAGAAACCTCTATTATCGGCATTTAGTTGATGGTGGCATTGTACAGACCTTGCTAGATGGCCGTCAGTCAATGCTGGCTACGACCCCTCGGGCATGGCCATGGCCTCGAGTTCAGTTTCTAGGTCGCAGCTGAGCAGCACGGTCTCCCACTGGCCCGGTTGCGCGAGCATCTAGAGATGTTCATCTCAGAGATCTCCCGGGCAGTCCTAGATATGTACCCTTTAAAAAATCGATCGTTCCGGCCCGTATCAACTATAGGGTGTCGAATAAAAAATAATGCGTTTCATCGCTTTATCCATCATTATTGATGCTAATATACCTAAGGCAGCCTAGAAAGGTAGCACTGAAAGCTGGAAGTGCGCCAGTGAGATAAAACGTAATCTGATGTAATGGTTGTGTCAGTGTAGCAGTGACCTCTTGAAGGCCAGGTCACTCTGCTTCTGCATCCGCCATATGATACCCCCCTCATGATCTTCTGGTACGCCACTACAATTAGCCGCAGTAACAGAATCTGCAGGCCGTTGTGCACAGAGTGTGACAAGCCTCTCTCTACAAAGACCACATTCGGATAGGCATGCTCGAGCAGGAACCAGCGGGTGCTGTAGTCCGTTGGCGGGAACTTTCCCGGGAAATTGAGAGGGCAATGGAGTTCCTCTGGCACCAAAACGATGGGTCCTAATGCAATGTCTGTGCTAGATTAAGCGCGACACCTTCATTTTACTTTCTTTTCTGCGCATGCGCACTGTACGGTATACGTATAGGCTACGCACCGCGATAAACTTTTTTTTTTTTTTTTTTTAAGTCAGCGCTTGTGGTGTCTCCTCTCGTTCGTGTTCGTCTTCACAGTATGTCATTGCAAGCATGGTATACCGACACGCCCATCAAGTGGTTTTAAGCGCGAGTTCCGTGAAGAGCAAGCGTTGGCGCCAGCTGTAGTAGTTGGGCTCATTAGGAAGGTGCTCTGGCTGCATATTGTCGTGACGCTGGGACTAAGTTGACCCGGCCTTCACTTGGTAGCGTGCAGAGACTCCGGGTTCATGAAGGATTGAATCTTCGAAGTTGGTAAAATATATACAAGCAGGTTTAATGGCACTTTGAGAAAACTTATTTACATGATTATTTACATGAAAAAGAAGGGTATATCAGCAAAATGGCAAGCGTTAAGAATTCATAGCGAGAAGCGACTGGATGAGCCGTTTACCCAGGGCTCAGAGCGTCATTTTCGTGCTCTGCAACGTCCTTAAAACCTCCTATGTCCAGCCCCTCTCTGAAGATGCTGACCAACCAGTTCCAGGGCACGCCCCTCAGATATCGGCATCCAATCGAACACATCACTGCACTGATGGTCTGATGCACTGACTGGTCCGGCATTGTTTCGTTGGGCGTGGTCACTTGTTGGCGGGAAGAGCTTGGGAACGGCGAGGAGGTACATTTCTATTCTTCAGCAAAGATTCGATATGCTGGTTCCGGTAAGTGGATTTCCTTCTCAGAAACCCAAGTGCACGTGCGCGCCGCATACTGCTCCCAGCATTGTCCCTTTCCAGCAATTGCAAATCTTTCCTGCATTCCCGGGAAATCCTCTAATGGCCTTAATCACCTTGCTCCTTTCTTGTCCTGTACGTCAGCGGACGTGTCACTCTGTTGTCTCCTTTGGACAGTAGTCATTCCTCACTGGACGATAGCGCTTCTCGACGGGAAGGGTGAACAATTGAACGAAAGCACTTCCGGCTATTTCCCGCAGGGGGACATTTCTTCGTATTTTTCTAGACGTTCCCTTGACAGGGCCAATTTGGCATTTGCAGGGTCTCAACAAAGCAAAACAGGCTTACACAAAAGGATTCATGGAAACAGGCTCACTTTGCGCCATTGTACCAACAGCACATATCCACAGAACTTATCCATGCCCATAGGCGAACAAAAGAGCGCGAAAGTGCGGATGATGCACGGTCATAACAATATATAGAAGTACATCGCCGAGATTTCAGTGAGGCTTGGAAGGGACATAACAGCTAGAGGTCATTTGATGATTGGTAGATGCTCCTAGTTGATTTCCCAAGGCTCTCGTTGACGTAGAGACATTCTGAAAGTCAGGCGTCGAAAGATCGTCTCACTCATACCCATAATTGATGTGGCCCTTGTGCCTCAGTTTTTAGTTATCATCATCATTTATTATTCCCTTAAAGATCCCTATCAGGGACATTACATAAAGGGGGAAGGGGG
Source organism: Amblyomma maculatum (assembly GCF_055883805.1). Classification (NCBI taxonomy): domain Eukaryota; kingdom Metazoa; phylum Arthropoda; class Arachnida; order Ixodida; family Ixodidae; genus Amblyomma; species Amblyomma maculatum. Next base: position 52,149,198 of record NC_139347.1, on the reverse strand, counting down.
AGACAATGGTGATAAAGGGTTATACATTAGCATAAAAACATAGAAAAGGAATACAAAAATGTATAACATTGACAAATTGGGTAAAAAAAAAACGTTAAGGAAAGAAAAAAATGTCAGGCAATCATCACCGTGAACACTAAATGCGGATAATCATATAGCAAAGCATAACAAAATAACGATATGCGGTAAAATCAACTATAGTAAGCAAAAGTGGTAAAAAGATGAAATACAGAAAAATATACGTTGATGCAACAGTGCACGCAAATCGGATTGCTAATAATGGAGCGCAAGAAAAAGTGTCTATGGCAGGTCGAAATGATCAGTTAGTAGCTGCCTAAACTTGGAGGGATTAGACTCAGTAACTATATACGCTTTCGGGAAGTATGTTCCGTTCCTCTATGGCGATGGGGAGGAAGGATTTGTTGAAGGCGTTTGTGGGACCATGCAAACGTATGCTACTGGAGTTAAATAAACGGCGAGATGAGCGGGAAAGAGCACGTAATAAGTTTTTCTCGGAGTGCAGGAAAGTTGAAATATAATTTATGTAAAAGACAAATGATCGTAAGTTTCCGACGAAGTGGGTTGATGATTTCAAGTTAGTAACGCTGTGTCGAGCTGAATACTGGGAAGTTATGAAGTGTGCTGCACGATTCTGGATAGCTTCGAGTGAGTGGATCAAGTAGGCCTGGTGGGGGTTCCATACTGCTGAGGCATATTCTATTTTCGGGCGGATGTGTGTTTGTAAGCTAGTTGTCTAACGGATGGAGGGGACATAGCCAGTGTTCTTCGGATGAATCCAAGTGTTCTGGAGGTGCTAGCACAAAGTTTCGTGATATGGTCCACCCAAGTTAATTTGTTCGTTACTTCAACACCGAGGTACCTGTACGAGTTTTTTAGTGATAGCGCAGTGGCGTTGAGGGAGTACAGGAAGTGAATAATGGAGCGTTTACGTGAAATGTGCATGAATTTACATTTTGAAATATTAAGCTTTTACTTAAGTTGAGGACAACCCAGAGGGCTATGGAATGAAAAATGGTAGGGGTAACATTAAGAGATAGGAAGCGTGCAGAGTGGGTCAGAGAAATAACTCAAGTTACCGACATTCTAGTGGAAATTAAGAAGAAATGGGCATGGGCAGGACATGTAGTGCGAAGAGAGGATAACCGATGGTCGCTTAGGGTAACAAACTGGATTCCAAGGGAAGGAAAGCGTAGCAGGGGACGGCAGAAAGTTAGGTGAGCGGATGAGGTTCGCAGGAGTCAAGTGGATGCAGCTAGAACAGAACCGGGTTAAGTGGAGAAATATGGGAGAGGCCTTCGCCCTGCAGTGGGTATAGTCAGGCTGATGATGATGATGAGCCAGTCGGAGCACCATTTCTGGATTTTGTTAAGGTCGGCTTGTAATATTTCCTGGTCGGATTATTGGAAATGCGGCGATAAATGACGCAATCATCCGCAAAAAGGCGGACGGATGACGAAATCCCATATAGCAGGTCGTTGATAAAAACGAGGAAAAGAAGCGGAGCGAGGGTACTTAAAAAAAAAGAAAAAACTGCGGAGATAACATCAGCAGTTTCCGATGCATGACCAGCAATGACGGTAAACTGTGAGCGGTTGGTTAAAAAGCAGCGGATCCAGGTTAAGATTAGAGGGTCGAGTGATAGGCATTCAGGTTTACAACGCTGGTGAGGGACGCGATCAAATGCTTTTGAAAAATCTAGGTAGATGACGTCTGTTTGAAATAAAGAATCTAGATTTAGATGAAGATCGGTTGTAAATTCGAAAAGTTGTATTTCGCACGAGAAGCCTGCCCTGAAACCGTGCTGCTTGGGGAAAAATAAAGAGTTATGATCGAGGTGATTTGCTATATGGGAGTACAGAATATGCTCGAAAAGTTTACATGAGATGTATGTTAGGGAAATAGTACAGTCTCCGGTCTTAAAAACTGGCACAACTTTGCTTGATTTCCAGTCATCCGGGATTTGACTAGTGTTGAGAGACTGGGCAAATATTAGTATTTGGCTTGTGAAATGCTTTGTTCCCTTGAGAATCTTAGCAGGAATGTCGTAAGGTCCGGGAGATGTAAACGGCTTGAGACTGTCAATGAGTCCTGATATTCCATCCGATGAAATGGGAACAGGAGGTATTGAAGTAAAATTCCGGTTCGGTAAAGTAAAGCTGTTTTCTGCTGGCTCGAGAGTAAAAATAGAGGTAAAGTATGAATTCAATGCGTCAGAACGCTCAGAAATCAGGACGTGTGTGCCATCTTGTTTCTTTAAGGATATATTGTAGGAGCTGCTTTCATTGGGTATTAGCAAATTTCTTGGGGTTAGCTCGCAATATATATAAAATTTCCTTTTGGATGATCGCAATAACGTACTGCATTGACGAAGCTTGGCACCCGAAATATTTGTCCCATTTTACAAATGATCCGGAGTTCTTTGCATCACAAAAAAGGCGTTTCTTTTTACGTGATAGTTTGTATTAGAATACCATGGTTTTGTGGCATCCCCGCGGATGAAGATAAGTGGGACGTAGGCGTCAATGAGCGATATGATTTTGTGTTTGAAAAGGCACCAATTTTCGTTTACGGATCTTGTAGATATAGATGAGTGAAATGAGGTGAGGAAGTGTTCGAGGTCGAAGTTTGTGTTCGCGAAGTCGGCCTTTCCGTAATCACAGATGTATTTAATGGAAGGTTGGCGGGTTGGGATTTCAATCGTAAGAGGAGACAGTGATCACTTAGACCACTGGAGAATGAAATGAATATTATTGGGCTAATTCATGAGTTGAAACAAGAATGAGGTCGAGAATATTTGAGCCACGGGTTGGCTTCCTTGCCCTTTCATTGTTCCGCCAAAAGGAGAATTGAGGAAGTATGTTAATCGTGAAATTGATGCATGTAAAACTTAATTTGGACATTACCTTCTCTGCCTTTCTATGATCGGGACACGGGCCGACGACTTCGCTGCAGGGAGAGTATAGGTAAGCAGACGACGAAGGGCAGCCTTCAGAAATAGCAAGCTTATTTACATATTTTACATACTTGCAAAGGATTGGAGAGTACGCGCAGCGTCCAGTTGGCCGTTAGCCTCTTCATTAGTCCCCCCTTCTATGTGCGACACGATTGTGAGCACGTAAGCATGGACGCTAGCGAATTCATTAGTCGCCCCTCCATGTGCCTACAGACACAATTGTGAGCGCACACACACACGCGCACACACACACACACACACACACACACACACACACACACACACACACACACACACACACACACACACACACACACACACACACACACACACACACACACACACACACACACACACACACACACACACACACACACACACACACACACACACACACACACACACACACACACACACACACACACGCACAAATGCGCGCGCGCGCGAAGGAATCTTGGCACCGTGCAGACGCGAGCTGTTTTATTTTGTTTTGTAGCGGCGCCGTTCAGGTCGAAAGTGTTCTCTACTTTTATTCGGCGAACGCTGTCGCAAACAAGGGGTCTGACGTATCCCTCTGTAGTTCTTCACCTCGGAAAGAATAGATGTTTTTGTCTACCGCCGCTTCGTCCAGCCGATCAAGGGCAAACGGCCGGTGTCTTCCGCGCTATCACTGCCGCCGCTCGGGTGACATACCAGCTGACTCTCTTTAGAGAATACTATTACTGTTGCCGTTTTTATAACAGGTGTTGAGATCATAACATCATAACATGTCCAAAATGACTGGCGCGCGCGCGTGTGTGTGTGTGTGTGTGTGTGTGTGTGTGTGTGTGTGTGTGTGTGTGTGTGTGTGTGTGTGTGTGTGTGTGTGTGTGTGTGTGTGTGTGTGTGTGTGTGTGTGTGTGTGTGTGTGTGTGTGTGTGTGTGTGTGTGTGTGTGTGTGTGTGTGTGTGTGTGTGTGTGTGTGTGTGTGTGTGTGTGTGTGTGTGTGTGTGTGTGTGTGTGTGTGTGTGTGTGTGTGTGTGTGTGTGTGTGTGTGTGTGTGTGTGGTTTAACTTCATTTGTGTCATTTATAGCTTTTAATAAGGAATTAATGTAGTGTAGGCATCACATTTAGTGGCTATCACAGTTAGCACATGATTTCGCAGTAAGAAAATTACAGCACATTACAAGAGCACAGTGTTTAACCATTGATTTAGAGAAGCGTTTTATTGTGTTGTTGTGTTGGGTTTAATGACGCATAAGCAGCTCAGGCTATCATGCGCAAAGCACAAGGTTGTATACTTTAAGAGGCATAAAAATGTTTGTAACACAAAGAGGTATTAAATATAAAGAATTAAAAATGCGGATGCCTTTTCTTGTTCTTCGTCGTGACTGTCGTTTTCGCATTTTCTTTTATTAGCCTGAACTGAAGAAACTCGGTAATTATAAAGCGAACCCGAGTAATTCAAAATAAATTATTAATCAAACATATGTTAAATCCCGCACATTTTTTTAAACTATACTAATGAGAGTGAATGGGTGTGGATATGAAAATGAAATGCTTAAAAGACCTTTGATATGAAATAAAACAAAGCGTGAGTCCAAAAAGTATACATGCGAGCAATATACACGTACGGTAATCGTGCATGGCCTATTTCAATCCCATAGGCCATGCTCATCAACTGTGGTCAACAAGCTTTCAAACTGGCCCCAGTCACTATAGTTCATGGTAAATGTCAATTGGCGCTTCTCTTAAGCTAACTATAGCGCATTTACAACTTAGTCTACATTTTTAACGTCTTAGAATTCCAGCTTTCGTCAAAATCTACTTTTAGCATGAGCGGTCGAAAAGTGGGAAAGTGTGCGCGCGCGTGTTTGTATGTGCGTGTGTGTGTGGTGGGGAGGGGGGAGTCTACCAGAAAAAAATGTCCAGGTGGAGCCCCCCTCCCCCCCTCCTTTCCGTCCTCCGGTTCCGGAGTCCCTGAACGCAATTATCTATTATAGTGCTCATGAATCACGATCCTTATTGTGCGAGGTCGCCCCTGCCCAGGCGTTGCGCTGCTTTTCGCAGTGCTACTTTCATACTTCCCGCGCATTGAAGAACACGTATGAGTGATGTAGAAATACGTCACTTGCATCACGTGATTGCGCGCTTAGGACCTGTTTGTACGCTTGCCACCAGCTTCTTCTATGCTTTCAACCACATTACGGCATTACTCCGTATCACATGCTCAGTATTCATCGCTATTCAGTCCCCCATGTCTGAACTGCTTGTTTGTCCGAGGGGGCGCGCAGCACCACACAAAATCGGTGGTTGTGGCACCGTCGCGTTCTCTGGTGCCCCTGCCATCATTATCCACCCCACACCACAACTCCTCTCCTGTCTAAAGTTACCGCGCAAACAAGGCAAGGGCGTAGCTGCGACGGCACGTGCGGTAGAGTTTTGGCGTCCGTTGGAGCGTTCTGAGTTCAACACTGTAAGCAGTATCGCCGGTATAGCAGATACAGGACCATGGCGTATTTGACCCATTGCTGCTGCGGTTGTATGACTGTCAGAACAGGGACCAAAGTGCTGGCCATACTGAGCGTGGTAAGTATGCTATTGATCGTTGTGTGCTTTGGTGAGCGAATTGGTCACGTCTGCGAATTCAGCATTGCTGTGATATCTGTGAATGCAGCTGCTAGTATGCTGTCGTTCTCTCTTCGCGTGGAGTTGCATTTCTGCTGTGTTTTGAATATAAGCGCCGCCGTTGGGCTATTTTTTTCTAGCACCGTTGAACATGTAACATTTGACGAATACGCCTTGGTATTGTTTCGGTTTACTCGATAGCAGAGTGTTAGTGGTACTTTGCGCGTTTCAAAGTCTAGCCGGGCACTCTGAAGCCTTTCCTTGGATGAGAAACGCGCGCATCGCCGGAGGAGTGACCCAGACTCTCACTCGGCAATGCATAAACACTGCCGTTTTTAGCTACGCCACAAGGCTGGACCACCGTGGAACGCATGCAGCTGTACTCTGGGCTTAATGTTTCGAGTTAAACTTGCATCTCGGTACTCGCTTTTTCTTTTCTTTTTCTTTTTAATTTGCAGCGGCGTCGTGGCTGTATTGTCGCTGCATTCCGTCCTAAGAAGTGAGCGTGAGTGCCGCCGTAGCCTTCGCGCTGCTAGCTTGCCGATGTTTTCGTGTCCTTGCTTTTTTTTTTTTTTTCTTTCTTTCTCCATTTCGTTTTGTATTGCTTCGTTGGGTTGCTAGACACGCTTACGCCTGTTCGGGGCATCGTGCGCTCTGACGTGACCGCGTCTCTTGCGCGTGGGGAGTGTAATGAAGGCCGCTGCAAATGGTTGCGACACGGCTCTCTCCCGGCGGCACAGACATCCGGATGGACTCGCCCTTCTCCGTGGTCGCGCCTTAGTTTATCGTGTCTTGAGTCGCACGTAAGCAGACTGAGAGCGCGCGCGTATTGGTCGGTGGTCGCGAAAGAGCAGTGAAAACTCATTGTTGCGTGCGTTGCAGCAACAATTACTTGAGCCTGTGCTAGAGACGCCGCCGATTCGTCAAAAAGTAGTTTGGCGAGATGGGATTGACGGAGCAGTGTGAATTTTACTAAATAGTGCAGTGCTGACACATAGTTTTAAATACCTGTGCAAATGTTCTGCACTGCTCGATTATGCACTTGTTACACTGTGCAAGGCTGGGATCAGTTTTGCAGAAATGAATTCCTTTCCTACATCTTGCTGTTTTCAGCAATCATGTCTGCAATATTATCTCACACTCTGGTTCATAAAGTCACATGACTGAAGCACTTCTGTTTTGCCCCACTAAGAACACCATCTCAAGTACTGCATGCTTAAATAAGCATTTTAGGAACTGGACTTGTTACGAGTAACAATTTGTTGCAGTTGAGCTGCAGCCACAGTAGCATTTAATGAACAAATGTGCACATGAAAACGTTTGGTCCATGTTACAAAGTTCCTGATCCAAAAAATCAGGTGTAGTTTAGCTTGTAGTTAAATCTGGAGTTACGTGGGAGCTATCTGCATGGCTACACTTAGGTTCGGCTTGAAAGTGAAGACATGGATTTTGCACATAGTAGTTAACTTTATGGTTTCAGCTTTATTTATGCCATAGGGGCACTTTTGACCACTAAAGTGCGATGAGGCGAAAGCCTCTATCGCGCAGTGGTCCAAAGCCCTCCACTACGGCACCTCTTTTTCTCTGTTTTCACTCCCACCTTCGCGATGATGTGACAAGCCAACATATAAAGCCCCGTTTTTACCGAGCCGTATGAATGTGCCTGTGTGGCCTAGGGATAACGTGAATGCAAGGGTTTTGGCAGACTGATTGTGATACCTCCCGTATGCAAGGAGAGGCTTGAGTTAGCACCTCCTGCCAAACGTAATGTCGGGAAGCCCTACGTCCAGTTAGTGCTCGGCCATATCAGCTGCCAGCTACCGCCTCCCACGACTACTACTACTACTTCTCCTTAACGGCTCAAGGTCAGTGTAACCACGGCGAAGAGGCGAAGTGGCTACCATAGTGGTACCTCTCGCTACAAAAACTGTCGCAAACCAGATGAGCGCGGCTACCTCTGATAGCGACAGGCACACTGCCTGAGCTGGACCTTTTTCCACGCTCTCTGCTGTTCGCATTTCTTTTCATTGCGATGGTGCATCACTTTTGCCAATGTGCAATCATTATTGCGCTTGCTGATCATTGTTTCCAGTATTGGGATACATAAAAACAGGTGCATTTGTTGTTCTAGAAATTCTCACTAAATTTTCCATATAGTTTTTAATAAAACTAAATGGTTGCAGAATCGAGCACTTTAGAAATGGCAAACTTTCAGTTGTGCTGAAAGTGGACGCTTAAAATCCAGTGTTCATTCGCTTTTATATGTCAACTGTTGATGCCCTGCAGTTGGAGTCAGCCCAAAACAGTGCCTTTAGCATGCGAAGCGTTGCATAATATCCCAAGTGAACGAAATAGCACAACTTTGAGCAGTTTTCCAGTGAAGCACGGCATTTCGCATATATCTTGCACTATTATGCAAAACTTCGCCACACTGTATTTATATTTCAGTAGGCTTTGACATTTGATAGACCTCCATGTTTCACAGGAGCATACAAGCTTCTTGAAATCCGAAATTAAGTGTGCTTTATCAGTTACTCCTACGACCTTCTTGAGGTCAAGTATTATCTCCTGTAAGAAGTTCTGTATACAGTCTGGATATTTTATATTGGCAAGCAGCTTAAGAACAAAGGGGACAAAGGTGCAAGTTGACTTGCGCATAATGTTACTCACGCATTGATGCCATACCAATCAAAAATTTTAAGCACGAAACGGCCTTTTGGAGCTGGGAGATGGCGGGCATCTCCAGGCTGTTTTTTTTTCTTCTCATTTTAACATTGACTTTGCCTTTTTCAGAGGAAAAAGGCAAGAACCGCAAATGCACTAAGTGAGCAGCCTTGGGTACATTCACTCTCAATTCCCCTTTTAAGCCCCTGGCCTGGCTAAAGGTGCCCTCCTTCTCCTTATTTTTATTTCTAGTCTGCGCATAGTGATCAGACTTGCCATCCCTCTGAGCAACAGGCATTCCATGACTTTCGGCGTTTTGAAAGTGTGAGGCGGATGTGTGACTGGGCCAAGGAGCAAGACAGGCACAGGAGATAAATGAACAAGACAAAAGACTGCCGCAGAGATACTGCAGCGATCATCGTTTTGGAAAGGAGAGTGAACTGCACGTACACAAAAAGAGGCGATGCGGTGGCGTGGTTGACGACGGGTGTAGTCTAACATGCTCCTGCTTAGGGGTTTTCAATGGCTATCTGGTTAATGCTGGTTTTTTCAGGGTACAGGCACGTACATGGGACCAGTCCAACATTAAAATGGCATGGAATCTCTGGCATAAACTAAGGCATGTGTTTACAAGTACTTCTCACAACAGAATGATTCGTTCTACGAGAAGATGACATTTGCCACTCAGTGTCTCAGCGGCACCAATGCGCGCCTTTCCGCATCTATTTCGCCCCCCACATTTCCTCCTCCTCTCACTGCCCAGCTGCACCCCCCCCCTGAGCGCGGCACCCGATGCGGACCGCACCTTGATAACATTTCAGGTGATAGGCACACTGTCAAAGCAAAACACTCCCCCGAATCCTGTTTCTGCCAGTTTTAACCGCTCTTTGATAGCAAAATATTGCTGATATTATTACATGACCAAGTTTAATCATTTCTTTTTATTCTTTACAGATTGGTTTTTCACTCGGTTTGATCTCCTACTCGGCAGTCTGTGCAAACTTTGACAAGATTCTTGAGGTTTACAAGGAGTACCCGGACATGTACGAAACTGTCAAGTGTAAGTTCAGTTGTGAAGATTTTTCAGTAGTTTCATTTTTGCAGACACGCCCCACCGGGGTGGCGCAGTGGTTACGGCGCTCGACTACTGTTCCCAAGGACGTGGGATCGAATCCCGGCCTCGGCGGCAGCTTTTCGATGGAGGCGAAAAGCAATGCGCCCGTGTGCTGTGCGATGTCAGTGCACGTTAAAGAACCCCAGGTGGTCGAAATTTCCGGAGTCCTCCACTACGGCGTCTCTCATAGCCTGAGTTGCTTTGGGATGTTAAACCCCACAAACCAAACCAAACCATTTTTGCAGACTCAAAGTAATAAAACAATTTTTGCTGGTCGAGCATAATTAATACTGAAATTTGATTTACTGGTATGCTCTTGTTGTGTGGTTATGCCTGTAAGGTGGATGCTGTAGAGTGACATATCTCGGTATTTGATGGTGCTCTGATGGTGCTACATGAAAACTTACCTGTCATATTGTCACCTGTGGTAACAAGGGTTACTGCTGCCTGCATGGGGTGGATCGGCAACAAAGAGGAAGGTCAAGCGGAGTCCACATGGAATCTGCCGTCATCGCTTTGCCTGGCACCTGAATGCTCCGGCCCTGTCCTTTGACCATGTCCTTCTGAACTGCGGTCTCGGGTCACCGAGAGAACCCGTAGTGAAGGGGGTGGAGGTGCTGGGTCAATGCAGCCCCTCAACGTCTGCTGCTCTGAGTCCGCTCCCAAGTCTCATCCGCTGCCCTTCGACGAGGAGGGCCGAGATATGTGCCAGCCGGCAGCTTCAAGGGCTCGCTCCCAAATTCAGTCTGTTGACAAACTTCAGCAACAGCAGTTCGCCACAACTTACAATGGCCCGGAGCGTCACGACCCAGTGTCTGCAGAAGGACTCGTTTCTCGCACCGACCATGGTCTATCTAACGATGGCGTCTCGTACGGCTTCTATGTTTTATGGGGATGCCTCCGAAGATGCAGAGGATTGGCTGAAGCTGTGTGAACGTGTGGCTGCTGAGCACTGTCTACAGAATTTGTATTTTTGCCTGAACAGTACTGCTCGTCGCTGGTATAGAAGCACGAGGCCTCCCTTACATCCTGGGACGTCTGTAACGATGAGCTACGGAGGGCTTTCGCCAATCAATATCTGCGACAGCGACCAGATGACCTCCTGCAAACTAGAGTCCAGTGACCCTATGAAACAGTGACACGTTCTGTTCAAGACATCTTGCGACTTAGTGCTCTGGCCGACACCCGAGCCACCGAGGGAAAAAAAAGGTGTGCGCACTCATGCGGGTGTCAAGGGTAACGTTTTTGGTGGTCTTATTTGAGATCCATTGACAACAGTGACAGATTTTGTAACAGAGGCGGCGAACATCGAGTGAGCCTTGGCTACGCGGGCGGACCATTATCGTCGCTTTGCTGGAGTTCCCAGCGTTTCGAACCTCTCAGCTGCCCGCTTTCAGGTCGATTCCCTCAACGCCGCAAACCTGTGCGAGATCATCCGTGAAGTTGTCCGAGACGAGCTTTGGCAGCTACTTTCGCCTGCTGGTAGTATGGCACCCTGCGCCATCACGGAAGCTGTCCATGAAGAAGTACAACGTGCCCTTTACCCACACTGCTTCGTTGTTTCTTCGCCTACACAGCCTGTCAAGACATCCGTCCGTCGCTCGCCGCTGGAGCAGCCACCGCCGCTGCCTGTTAGCTATCATTACCTGCCTGCACAGCCCCGTGCACCTTCCCTTCTCCTCTCCCTCCAAAAAAATTTTTTTTATGCATTCTGGTAGCACGTGAGGGTTTATTGCACCACTGTGATGGCATTTAAGTAAGGTTTTGCTGCATCGGTGTCGCAACACAATTTAGACCCACTTAAGCAGGAGACGGGTGAAAGCAACTTTTATTCGGCCAGAAGTCAGGCCTTGCGAAAAGGAGCACTTACTCCACTTAGGCTCATTTGAAGTCTGCCAAGTCTGCATGAAGTTGATTGCTCCAAGAGCAAGGAGGAGGGGGAGAGGGAAATAGAGAGAGTGTTGGTATTGTATGTGCATAGGATGTGTATCTTTTCTCCAGGCAGTTGTAGCAATGAGTTTATTGTCGCCATGTCTGAACTTATGAAGCATTAATCAACTGAGGGGAGCCTATACTTTACAAAGGACATAGCTGAAAGGAATATGGGGACACATCATTGGATATGACCTAACTGGTGCCACAAGAAAGTTAATTTTGGGTAAAAAGTTTACTGTTGTATCATTTAATGCTTCAACATGCTCGACACAATTATGTCTATTATTTACCTCTGGCCATTTACGGAATGGCCATGATTGTTTGTAGAGCGGGCACTTGATTAACTCTTTCTGGGCTGCAGAAGAAGCTGGCAATTCAATTGGGTCTTTTTGGGGAAAAATAATGCATAATTCTTGCTCCTGACATATACTAAAATGTAGCTGTTTAGATGGCCGTGCACTGAACAAAATGTTATTTAAAGCACAAAAAGTTGAAAATGGCATAATAATAAAAATAGAAAATCATAATTCTGAATGTACAATATATGCTTTATTGATTCTTTTTAGTCGTGAAAATTTTTTACGCTTATCGGTAGCTTTCCTCTATCGGTGCCGACTTTGAGGGTCTTGGAAAAGAAAAACTTCATGAGGTAAAATATTTCTAGTATTCTGCTATGACACATACTAAAATGTAGCCATTTATTAGTCTTGCAGTCATGTACAAACTGGTTAATTTAACACTTATGCATGACATGGAGAAAATCTGAATTTGTAGGAAAATATGACATAATACATCTAAAAAGGCGTAAATATCAAAATAATGTAGTAAAATAATTCAGAATATTAAAAATTGGCTACACTGCCTCTTTGCTTAATTGCGAAAATGGGGCAGCTTTTCTGAGTTTTGAGTGTTGTTCGGAAGTAATGGTCGTCATTTACGCAGAAGTTGTTGAGAGTCTGATAGACCCATTCTCCATTCTCACAACCACACCTGCAAAATGCAGTGAAGTCAAGTTATGCAAGAACTGATGTTATGTGGTGGTCCATCTTCAAGGCACGGCATTCCCATAACATTGTTGCTAAATTGCCAAAGACATTCATTTTCTGCTTTTTTCTGCTGCTCACAGGTCAGCTTGCAGTCTTTGCATTTAAAACATTTTGTGCGCTATGGCCGGCATGTTTGTGCCACATTTCAGTGAGGGCGGTAGAATGCAGTCTGGTTTACCACAGATCTGTTCACAGAGCTCTTTTCTGAAAGCTAGGTGATTAAACGCAGCTTGATGTGATTAAAAAGAGCTGTGCATTTGGTTGAAGCTCTGCCGAAACCACTACATGTACCAGAGGTACCAGAGCCTTCCTTGTTGAATCCCTAGAAAGCAGAGGAAACAATTGGAGTGCACAATAAGCACAAGCAAATTCTCAAGAATGAGCTGAAATTAAAAGTACACTAACCTTGGGCCACTAGTTCAAGTGATGAAACAAAATTGCTTTGTGAGGTGTTCATAATTTATTGTGGGTCATTGGCGCCAAAACAAGTTGGCTGTGTGTCTCCATTATGAAGTAATGCTTTCGGAGCAGATGGCTAAATGGTAGCTTCATGTAGTAGCCCATTGAGCTTTAAAAGTTGAAATAGCTGATGTTACCCACAGCTTATCAGGAGTTGAATTGGCACCGTGACTGATTTGTTGAAATACCCACTGATAATCATTCTCATTGCTCTCTTGTTACAGCAAGCTATGGACTGTTCGTGGCCTATGCTGTAATCTGTGCCGTTGGGCTTGTTGCGGGCGCACTTTGCATCAGAGGAGCATACACTGTAAGTTCTTCCATCATTTCTTCATATGCACTTGTCAGCATATTAATTGGGCAGTGTTCAAAGCTGGACTGCTCCATATTTGCAAAGATCCTTAGGCCTTTTTGAGTGCGCTGCTCAGTGGCGGAGCAGTGGAGCTTCTTTGCATCTGGTGTCTGTGAGGAAGCTTCACTTCACCACACACAGCGAACTGTATGTAACAAGCGCGGAGTTACAGCATTTTGGCACTCTCGGAGAACAAGAATGCCACACAGCTGCCGCATGCACTGGCTCGGGAATGGCATGACACCTTCAAAAACACAAAAAGATATGCAGCAAAGCATCCCGAACAGCGTGCAACTATGAGCTCAGCTAGCTAGTCAATACGTGCAGCCGATGGCTACCTTCACTGTGGGCTGATGTCGAAGCCCCAGAAACGAAACTGTAGCCATACTCTTTATCGGCCTGTCGACAAGGGCCTGTCGATTGTCAATGTGCCTGCTCTTATGCGCATGTTGGAGGAGTGCATGAAAAAGTAAGGTGCAGTTCAATCCTGAATGCAAATATTTGGACAATTGTTGAGTGAGCAGGCTATACCTTGACACGGTGCCACTACAAAAGTTCTGCTGAATTTACCCCAGGGCGTCCAGATAAACAAGCTTCTAACATCATAAACTTACATGGATGTTTGTTGGGCGTCTGGCAGCAATCTGAATTAATGGACTTGAGTAAAGTAGAGTTCTGGGCTAGTTGGTAAGACATGATTACTGGGAGGCTTAGCGCGGAACGGACAAGGACAAGAGAGAGGCACACAGGACGAGCGCTCGCCCTGTGTGCCTCTCTCTTGTCCTTGTCTGTTCCGCGCTAAGCCTCCCAGTAATCATGAACTAATGGTTTCAGCATTAATGAGGTATTGTTGCAGTATCGTCAATTTTAAGTCTCGATGGAGCACAGAGAATATGAATAGCCTCATTGGAGGAGCTTTTCTTGCTAAGGAAATGACTCTAATTTTAAAAAGATTGAGTCTCAATAGCAGTTTCTAAATGGAAATGGGACATACATGGTGTGTGAAGTGTTCCTTTGTCATTGGCTACCTAAAAATAACAGGCGTAGTAAAATCGTATTCAGAGTACCAAGATCAGCAGGCCACTGTGGAATACAAAAAATTTCATTGTCATCTGTAACTAATAATATTGTGCGTTCATATTTGTTTGGGGAACTCTGGCAACCTTATGGCTGTCAGAAGCTTGCAAACATATTTATCACTTCCTATGAAAACTGCTTACTTTTGTTACGGTAGTTATCGGTAAGCCTGTACGAGTAGTGGTTTTCCGTTTCAAAGCAAATATTTTGGATACTTCTTGCACGCAAAGAAAAATGAATCTCCACAATAAGAATTTTCAGAATAATGTATTTTCCTCACACACAACACCATTACACAGAAAAAAAAAAAAGGAAGGTGCATTGAAGCTTTTTTGCATTAATTGAAGCTGTCGACCTTTTGCACAGTGATCATTGAAAATCGTGGAGCAGACATTTGTCAGGTGCTAAATCATGGAGCATACATATTTGTCAGGACTGACAAAATGGTTGTTTTAATTGAAGTTTTGTCGCGGCACGGTTGTTGCTCTTAATTGAGCGACTCCATGGGCATTTACTAAGTGCGCACGCCATGTCCCTAATGGGCCCAGTACCACCCTATGTCAGGCATCAGAAACAGGCACCCATCTCCATGTGCCTTGTGCTAGCTCCTTCTCCTGCGCATGCCATTGCGTTTGATGAGATAATGTCATTCGGAGAAGCGCAGCAGCTGCACTCTGCTCCAACTGGTGCATGCCACTGTGCCAGTTCCAATGCATGCGCTTGGCACAGATAGCATAGGTGCAGACACCTGGCAGGTGTCATACCTGCTTGCGTCTGCTACCGCATGTATGTGTAGACTTGCTCCGGCCTACTTGCGGACGTGCAGGCTCACGGCGCCTACACCTAGGAAGTGCCCACGGAGACGGTTCTTTGGGAGCAAGCATTCTGCAGCAGTGATTATTCCCTTGAGACAAATACTATGAGGCTTTATATATCAAATTTTGGGGGTGAATTTAATATCTAGTGCTTGACTCTCGGGCCAAGTCTATTAAATTACTAAATATTCACATGGGCCTAGAGGCACTGGTGTTGCTTAGTAATCATAATTCCAACCCAAATTGGTAGCCTGCATTGTGGCTTGTAAGTTGAAACGAAAGCAGAGTCTTTTTCACTCTCATCAATCCTAGTGCAATTCTGTTATCACAGTGATATGTTAGAGCTATAATATATTTAAAATTCCTTACATTTTGACATTACTACAAATTACTGGCTCATATGCAGGACCAACGACACTTGCTGCTTCCCTACTTGGTGTTTGAAGCACTGCTGCTGCTTGTCCAGGGTGTGACCATCATCATCATTGTGATTGCCATTGTGGCAAGCGTGAGTAAATGTGTTTTCCTTTTGGTTTGGGACTCACTGTTGTAGTCCATTGTCTATTCAGTGCGCAGTGAAGGAGCCAAGGTGGTTTAAATTATTCTGGAGCCCTCCATGGACTGTGTCCCTCAGAGCCCAAAGTGTTAAAACCTCGCATACCATTACCTTCTGGTTTGATACTTTCTCGCTTATGTCCTGTGGAATGAAATTGTGCTTTCTGCTATGGTAAAAAGAAAAAGTGGAGGGGGGGGACCAGACTACAGGCTCCTACGTGACTGATATATTGAGATAGGGACAGCCCATTTGTGCAGTACATTACCAAGCTTCAGCTTCACAATACAACACTGCCCTTCAGAGTTTAGCTCTGAAACCAGTTGCTAAATGTATTTTCGTGCTCACTAAGTTGCAACAGGCTTAGAGTGACTAAACTGTGGTTCCAGCTGTACAAAAAGAATGCACTACACACCAGCATTCAACTGTCAAAAATATTATACTAAATGCTCTTCATCTGGTCTTTTTGCAGCTAAATGGATATTCTGAGCACTGTTCAGGCAGCTAGACGTCTAGAACTGAGCACCTACCACATCTTATACATTGCAGCTCATAATGAGCGCAATAGTACAGTGCCTTTTAAATAGGTACAGTAGAACCCCGCTATAATAAACTCTGATATAGTAAAGTGAAACTGAAGTCCCAGTTCATCTTTCGTACACGGCCATACATTCTTGCCCCTTTATAATAAATACATTTTTGTTAAAAATCAGTTATAGGTCTGGCTGCAGTGACATACTTCTCACAAAATGGCATTGCCGCACGCGCTACCTAGGATTCCTTACCGCCAGGCTCACCAGCTCTTAGGAGAAGCCAACTTTACATAGGCATTGAAGCCGTGAGGGAAAGCATGTGGCGTTAGGAAAAAAAGGAGCAAAGCTAGTTACGAGCTTGGAAAGCAGGCAGTCATGGTTCGTTCAGAAAGTAAAAGAGAATAAATGTGCAGCAAGAAATAGGAAAGACAAGAAGCGGCCGAACATTTGCAGTATTGTGCAGAGCTATGCACGAGACAGCAGTGGCAGGAAGTGGAGGCGTGGCGTGTGCGGCTTTGCCTTGCTGGACTGTTACACACGCATATCTCATCTATTGCCTCTTAAATGACAGAAACAGCGGAAGGTGACGACATGTTCTTGCAAGGGTTTGGCTTTTTATGAAATCAAACTCTGTACTATCAGTGCCCATGTTGCATATATGCTAACAAGGTACTTCCGCAAGATGTAAACAAAAAAATCTTATAACTGAAAAAAGAAAGTGCGCAAAGAGATGATGAAAGGTATTTTAGTGTTTTTCCATAGAGCAGCAAAACATGCTTACTAAGTAGCCATTTAATCACCAGATAGCATCTTCAAGGCCATGTCATCACCATCAGCTGATATATTAGAGACCCTGATATAGTGAAGATTTTTGCCTGTCTGAGTGACTTTACTATGAGGAGGTTCTCCTGTATTCCTCTTGGGTGCTGTGCAGCCTTTACTGCTGCAAGGGGATCATTTGCCTTGCTTTTGCTGTCCTTAGTCATTTCTGCTGTATGCACTTTCTCTCTAATCTCCGATTTTTGCTGCAGGGTATTACCCAGCTGCTTGTGTTGCTGTGCTCCCTCATCTTGTCCCTGGCTTTGCAGGTAAGCCAGTGCACATGCACGTTTCTTTTTAAATTTTGCAATTTTTCAAATGTGTGCATAGCCGAATGACCGCTAGAGAAGATGGAGGCTGACTGTTTAGCAATACTAAATGCTTGCTGAGAGATTCATTTTCCCTACCACGCCCATTGATGGGGTAGCCCGCTAACGATGACTTCGCGCACCGATTTTGAACCCTTCCTCATCGTTCACGGACACGCTATACTATCTAGTGTGTAGTCGGATAACTGACGTTTCGATTTTGATGTTGTTTACATTGTTCTTGCGAGGTGACTATTTTTGAGCGCACTCCGAACACGCGGCAGCGTCTTGGTCGCATGTGAGAATGGCGGCATCCGCGTCGACGAAGCGCGCTTCGAAACGTCGCAAATCTGACAACTGCACACTATCTACGACCGATTTTATCGATAAGCCAAGCAGAAGCGAATCTGAAGATGCTGCCAATTATCGTCGGAATTCAGTTCCGATCTCGCTGACGACTGAAACTAGCCCAGAACACCCCGGAACTTTGTTGGCCTGTTTTGCATGCATTTAGGACTGCTCTGTATGTTTTATTTGTGTTGTTGGTGCCATTTATCTCATTCCCAGGGTGTCAACATCGTTTGGGCACGATATCTTGCCTCTCTCGAAACAAGGAGTGACGTTCTGCCCAAGAAGGGAACCGGGCATCCGTTTTGGCATGGCGCTCTGCAGCGGCCCTCGTTGATTGCTCATTATGCATCAGGAACACTATTCAATACTGAACATTTATTTTTTCACAGGGAGTGGCCAATATAATTCTCTGCATTTTGTATACCTCGAAAAATTTTTAAAATTTTGTTCGTTTCATTCACAAGTGCATTTCATCAAGTTGTGTTCAATGTTTTTCTAAAATCTGGTTTTTGTGAAATTATATTATGGGTTACAACCCACAACATCATATTCAAAGTTGTATGCCTAAAAAGCAAATCTATTTAGCTTTCTTTTCGTGTATTGCATAAAATTTTAGACATGATATATTTTACAGAAAACAAAACCTACTGAAACCTACAGAAAACGGCCATTTTGCCCACGGTAGAGAAAGTGTTAAAGGACTAAGACACCTGATTTTTGGGTTCGCGTTTTATCATTTGTAATGATGCCTAGAACATTACTGTACACGAATGACCACGTTACATTCGCCTACGACTGCTGAATAATTTATTGAATTTCTTTTCTCGCCTTGTTTCGGTTTCGACAGCCGAGCGATGGCTGTGACGTCACAGTCAAGTCTAGGTCATGCGAGAGATGAAAATACAGCGATACTGTAATCTTTGCTGTGTCATTTGAATTCGCTAGATTGATAAAGCCAGCCTACCTATAGAACAGGAATCACTGCAAGCGAAGAACCGGCGCTATATCGCTGTTTTTTCATGCCAAGCATCAAGACATGACTGTGACGTCACAGGCATCTCTCGGCTGTCGAAACCGAAACTGATGAGAAAAGAAAGTTCAATTATATATTATTTAGCGGTCGTAGGCAGAAACTGCGTGTGGGTCGATATACAGGAATGACTCATGCATCATTAACAAGAAGAAAAATGCCACCAAAATTTAGTGTCTATGGTCATGCCTTCAAAGTGCATTTTATTTTTCCTTGCACAAGTCTTGCAGATACAGCAACACCACCCTTGCTTCAAATGTGCGGAACTCGATGAGCTGTGCCTTCGCGATAAAAAATTGAAAAATGCCGCCAATCTGCTCCAAACACACAGCTGTCGAATTAGTCAGCACCGTGCGCTGGCTATCCATGCGGACATAACCTTGATTGTTGCCATTGCTTCAGAATTTTAAGGCCCTTTGAAGCCCGCTTATAATAAAGCATTCGTTCCTTATTGCAAAGCTGTGCGGTAACTGGACTGAAAAAGAAACACAAAAACTATCAAAACGTAGACTTTATGCTGTGCTTTTTATACTACATGCGCATACTCTTTATGCTATATGCGCAAGCCACCTTAGATCCAGAACCTTTTTTGAGACAGTTTCAAGCCGCTGCCCGATTCCTTTTTTGCTTAGAGAAAACGAGCAGCACATGTTCGATATGCCTGATAGACATCCTCAAGCTTTTGCATGTCTTCAGAATTATCTTTTTCCTGCACGATTTCCTTTGATAGGCCGTTAAGGTTCTATCGCCAGTAAAACAACCGAAGGTCGTGTTTTGATAGGATGCAAATCATTCTGTAGGAAAATTCACATGCTAAGATATTGCAATTTCCATGCGTTTGGCGCATTGCATCTGCCAAAGTGTCATTTTTGCTCAGTGCTGACGAGTGATAGCTTGTGAAAGGAGCACATGCCAAAACTTTATGATCGGTAGTGGCATGCAGTGCAGGTTATGTGTAGTGGTGGTGACGAATGCACTCTAACACAAAACGATGTTGCTGCAGTTCCTTCAGAGAGATTCTTTATTACATACTATCAAACAGAAATCATATCTATTTTAAGGGTAGAAGCTGGAGTTCGAGGGTTATGGGAAGGGAAAGCAGCATCTGTTCTGTGAAAGTCACCCTTAACTTGGGTAGCTTTGAAGATAGCTCTTGCACTACAGAGCAATTTGGGACTCACGTGGAGGATTGTCTGTTTCATTTGTAACGCCTATTATGGTCTCGCTGTGCATGAAAAAGTTGAATCTCATTTTCATGTGATGTGTGTGATGAAAATTGCAGCTGCACAGCACATTCCTCAATACGTGCATCTAGTGCCTGTGTGTTCATTCCCAGTGGGCATGCGTCTGGGTATGCTCCCTGTATTGGAGACTAGTCACTGTGCATTTCAAAAAAAAGAAATCTAGGTGCTTGAAATTTTTGCAGTTCTTCACTAGGAGTTTCTCATAGCCTGAGACATTATGGGACGTTAAGCCAATAAACCAACCTTACTTGATTATTGTATTCATTAGTAGTACTTTCACAAAGTGCAAACGAAATTGAAAACCCGATAACATAAAACCTGACTACGGCAAAAAAAAAAAAAAAATGCATAAGGAATTGGTAAAACGAGTATAGAAGGTATATCAGCTTTTTTTATATCTATATAGACCAAAAAACATGTTTAGTGAGAAGCGATTTAAATTTATTTAGTACTAGACAGCATCTTCAGGGCCATGCCATCGCCAACAACGAAGACAGACACCCGTATTCACAAACACGCCTCAACTCGATGCTCTGCCTCCACTCTATGGAGTGGAGAAAACAGCCACTACTCAATTCCAGGGCCGATTTGGATTCGTGGAAGCCTTCCGGCATTTCTTCCGATAAAGTCTCAAGAAATCCTCCTCCACTCAAAGCAGTGCAAATGGCTTATGGGGATGAGGTTAACGCCAGCCCCAGATACATGCTATAGTGGTAACACGCTCATTTTCTGTACGTCTTCAAATTTCACAACCGGCCTTGATGTTTACAGCCTAGTAAAACTCTTTGTGGGCTGCGTGAAAAATGGCCGGAAACTCTTTTGCTTCTGGCAACAGTTGCTGCCGTTGGCGTAGAGTTTACGCAGAACATGATGGTAGGATTTCAGAAAGGGTGTGAATACTTGGGTTTATTCAGGTTTCATGCCCTCGCCCTTTGCCCTCGGAGGGCTCAGGGGTGAGCTTTGAAAACATGAAGGCTGCTCCGCAGCGTGTTGCAATACATGCACACTTAATTAGACTCTCCAGAGGCAAATGCTGCCTGTGGTTTCCAAATTGGTTGGGAGTTGTAATTGTAAACGTGCTTGAAAAGCCATGCCCTTCACTGGCCACCAATGTCACTCCGTAGAACGAACAAACCAACACGCTTCCTCGATAGTGCCCTACATCCGAATACTTGTGCACCCTGAGATGTTGCGTGCAGCACATATCCGCACAGCTTGACTGCGCGTCAGGTGCCCCCCTGCTTCCTGCATCCATCAAGCCGTTCTCCGCAAATTTGCTGCCGTCTGCTGAAGCTACTACGCAGGGCGAGCTTACCATTATCCGTCAAATGCATGCCACAACTCGGCACTCTGTAGGCTTTCTGAAACGTTCAGATATTCAGTGATGACTTGAAATTGATGACTTGAAATGTGCCCACGGCACAGAAACATAATGCTATGATATACTACAGCAGCCGGTGCGGCTGATCAGTTATCCATGCTCGGCGTCAGCACTAGGGACGTAACTGTAAAACGTAGGGACGTAACTCAACTGTAAAAAGATCATGTGCCAGAATTGCCGGATCGCCGTCACTCGGCCAATGGATTAGAGAATGGTTTTATGAATTCTCATTGTATCCACTTTCGTGAAAAGCTTGGTATCCGGTTAGAACAAAGTCCACTTAGCGAGTGAACTATGTGATGTCCACTAAGTTTACAAGTGGAGTGGTGGTTGAGGAGCACCCATTGTGGCGTCATTGCCGACTTGAAATTCTCAAGAATTGTCTTAGCCAGCTTCATGCTTGTCATGTTTAACCAGCTTCACACCAAACAAATCAGGGCTCCTCATTCATGTGTATATTTGTATGCCTTACAAAGAAACTTTTGGAAAGGCAATAACTTTAAAATTGTCACACCATGACCTTGCCACCAGATGTAATGAAATTCCCTGATTGGTCAAGAGAGATGACGATGTATATGCTGTGGTGGCACGGCAGTCTGCTGTACAGCTTCTCTTCGCGAGCAGCCAGAGTGCCTCGACTTCACCACAACCAAAACAGCCACAGCAGAGTGGGCTCTTTCATCAACAACTGAATGAAGCCAGGATCTTCTGTAAGCCGGGCTGCATTGGCGAGGGTTCCTGCAGCAACTCTTGGCACTTCTGGTACTGCAACAGGGCCACTGAAATGCTGGGTGGAAGGAGTCTCAGCCAGTCCTGCACAACAGCGAGCTTGTCACAAATTTGACCACTAGATGATTGATAACTCCAGTGTTATCACAGTACTTAACGCTTAGGAAGGCCCTCAAATTTTGTAGCAAAAGCTATACTACGGTAGGTATGCAAGCCGTTGGCGTGGCATCGTGGGAGACTAAGTAAAAGATGAAGAATAGAAGTAAAAGAAGAAAAAGACAAAAGAGAAGGAAAAGAAGCAGAAGAAGAAAAGGAAGTAAAAGAAGAAGAAGGAAAAAGAAGACAGATAACTCTGTAGTTGGTTGAGGCAAACGACAACAGCGAGTTACTAGGACAGAGGGTTCGTTCGAACGTTGTGACAACACATTAAACCCAGGTGTCTGCAGAAAAATTCGCTACAACACTCGCAGCTTTTGCTCTATCTTAGGTTCAAGGCATGCTTGAACCCCCCAATTTTATTTTTTATGCTTGTCACAACAATGACAACACTGAGTGCCTTTTTCATCAGGTGCTAAGGAATGTTCCATTTTTCTTTTCTTTTCCGCAGATTTACTTCTTCATTGTGGTGCTCTCATTCTACAAGCAGTTGGCCTTTCTGAGCCAGAACCCAGGTCACATGGGAATAGGTTCGTCTGGTGGCGCAGTTCTGGCTCCTGCTCCTTATGGAGTTCACCCGGGAGCATACACTGATGCCCCTCCGCAGTACCAGCCATCTGCACCCGACTCCAAGATGGGCATGGTGTGAGGAGCTGTTCAGAACACCAGCAACGGCAGCAGTGTCACTGTCATCTGCCCCAGACAGCACAGTTCACTGCAGCTCTGTATAGATGCTTGCGCAATTTCCTTCTGCAGTGCTGATGTACCTGCTGCATCTGATGGATCATATAGTTTGTGCCGGTGCTATTTGTCATTCTCCGAAATGGCTTGTCTCTGCTGGCCATGTGCAGCACACATGGCTAGTGCATATTTGCTTCTGTTCAGTTTGGAAGATGATGTTCGCAGATGGGTTTTACCACAAAAAAATATCTTGGTTGAGGTGCTTTGAAGGTTGTCTTAGATTGCTATTCATCCTGTCAGTTCTAATGTTTGTTGGCTCATTCGAGCCAAGTTGGGTTGAATTCTTTGGTAAGTGCTGCAGATTGCCATGCTTGTTGCTTCAGGATTGCATATTAGATTTATCCCGGTGATGTCAAATGTAGGTGCAGCATTGGGGCCAGGGGCATTGTTGAACGTTGGCTGAGAAAAAAATGTTCCTTCACCTGTATTTTACCCTTCTGATTCTCACTTTTGTTATCCTTATTCTATTCTTTTTTTAAGTTCATTTCTCTCAACACAAGAGGACCATGTTTTTCATGTGTAGTGCAGCGGCGCTTCAAGGTCAACTTGTTGGACCTGTGTTCTTGTTTTGTATGGAGATTATCCATTTATCCATTAACGACATGTGGCTCTCTTTTTTGCACCTTTTCATATAGCATTCCTGTGGCATTGCCTTGCTGTGGCATTTCTGCTTTTGAATGCCAAATTATCTTGTTCTCACTGTTGTAAACTTGGAACAGAATATGGCAAAATGTCAGTGGCATTTCGGAACATGCCTGTTTCCACAATTTAAAATGCAGCTTTCTCCACGTACAAATTTTTGATGCTAATGAGCCATTTCAGTTTGGCACTGAGTTTGTGACAAGCTGCTTCAGTGCAACAAGCCAGGACATATTGTGTGTGCTACACCTGCCATTGCATGAGGCATCAAGTGTACTTACATAACTTGCTCGCAATTTTTTGCTTGCACTTTTAGCACAGTTTTCTAGTCTTTCATGAGATTTTATCGCATGCTTGGCTGTTTTGAGTCAGATTGGCAATATTCAGGAATTGGGGTAACATTTAAATTGTGGAAATTGCGTATATTACATTATATAACGTGCCTTGCATTTTCCAGCTTTGCGCCAATTAACAGCATACTGTATTGCACACTATATGCAGCTTCTCAAATTATTTGTTCTGGTTTTACCATGATGGTTGTTACATTGTGACACTATTGTTAAAGCACCAACCATTTCCTGTCCGCACATTTATTTACTTTTATTGACTTATGTTCAGTAAGACTGGCTTTCTTTCCTGTTCTTACTTGTGGAAAAGTCTACCATTACATGTGCATCTGATGCTCTCTTGATTTGTTGATGTGTTCATTTTAATGTTGAGTTTTGTTGTGCATCCTGTATTAGTTGAGTATGTTACAATTTGTTGTGCCTTTGCGTAGTGTACTGGCTGCATTTTTCCAGGCAATTCTTGAAGCCCCAGGCGTGTGCTTTACTTGCTCTTAAATTTTATAAAAATGGAATACTGTTCCCAAAACCTGTTTGTTTTTTCTTGACATGCTTTTACATTTTTTTAATTTTTTGTACATTCACCACCCAGTAAGAAGAGAAAAAAAGTGGAAAATTTCCAACTGGAACGAATGGTGTCTTTGGACACCTAGTTGCAGCTATGGGGGTTATTGTAATAGTTATACTTATACAAAGGGGCTATGAGCAGATGTCTCCTCCTAGCTCCAGTGTGCCGTTCTAACAGAACTGTGATCCTCAATAACCCACGGTGCGAGAGGTCGCCAGCGCGGCGGGTTCGGGTCAGTGTCGACAAACGAGTTGCATATTCGAATCTAGCTTTATCTGCGCTAATTATTATCATCATCAGCCTGACTATACCCATTGCAGGGCGAAGGCCTCTCCCATATTTCTCCACTTAACCCTGTTCTGTGCTAGCTGCATCCACTTGACCCCTGCGAACTTCTTAACCTCATCTGCCCACCTAAATTTCTGCCGCCCCCTGCTTCACTTTCCTTCCCTTAGAATCCAGTTTGTTACCCTAAGCGACCATCGGTTATCCTCTGTTCGCACTACATGTCCTGCCCATGCCCATTTCTTCTTAATTTCCACTAGGATGTCGGTAACTTGAGTTATTTCTCTGACCCACTCTGCACGCTTCCTATCTCTTAATGTTACCCCTACCATTTTTCATTCGATAGCCCTCTGGGTTGTCCTCAACTTAAGTAGAACTCTCTTGGTTAGCCTCCACGTTTCAGCACCATAGGTGAGTACAGGTAAGATCTTACCCGCCCCCGGCACGGGAGTCGTGCGCCCGCGGATTAGAGGCTGGCAGGTAGCCCCACGGCCGGTCTCGAGGGAGAGCGCGTTTCTCTCTTCTCTTACGGCCTCTCCAATGGGGTCTGTTTCCACCGCCCGCCGCGCCTCGGTGAGGTCGCCACCGCCCCACTGCTGCTCCTCCGCTACAGCCGTTCACGCGCAAGGGAAACGCGCGCTCGCTCTTCGCTCCGCCCGCATCGGTTGCAACCGGCAGGTCCTGATATTTCACCCCTTATGGCTTATAGGAAGAAGCCGTAATCAGCGTCTGATTTATCGTGTATGAGCAATAAAATAGTCAATAATGCGCGTGCGCGCGAGAGCACGCGCGTCTTCGTCAGTGCTGTCGCGCATGGTCGAATGAAGTTTCGGGTGCACTTACATCAACACTTTTTGCCCCTAAGTTTTTCACAAAACTATATGTACCATTTTATGCAGTATGCCTTTGAAAGCTGCAAGCAGGTATAGCGCGACCTGACTACAAAAAAATTGAAAACCCAAATGAAAGACAGTGGGAGGCTTTGCTGGCCAGCTCTGACCCGGAGGCTCAGCTCTACCTGGTAACAATTAAGAGCTCGCAAACTGGCGAAAGCCAGTGGTACCCTGGACTGGGGGCGCCAACCGCTCGTCAGCCTCGGTTGAAGAGGCGAAGAAAAAGATCCCCGAGCAGTTAATAAAGTTCACTCACTCACTCACGCTAGCGCATGGCAAACTGTTCAGTGGATATTCTGTCAACCGCTGCCATTTTCGTTTAGAGCAAAAGAGGCACTGACGAAAATTCATAGCACGTCTCAGATTCAGAGTAAGGAACAAAAATTTACGTATACAGTTAAAAATTTCAGTGGTCTAGTGAAGTGGACTGTTCTAGCTTCGTTTAAAACAAATCAGTAGGTTGAAAGACAGCAGATGTATACGTAATCTCGCGACTGACGCACACGTAGACAGTCGTAGTCAGATTAATACAGTGATAAAAAACATTTAATCAAGGAAATGGGCATAAACAAATATGCATAATTGAAAAGAGCAGCAAGCAATAAAAAAAATGTCCTTCAAAGTTAACACATTGCACTCATTCATCAAAACGGTACATGTGGCTAGAAAATTAGTCTCAAAATCTTTCTGGACGGTTTGTGCACATAAGGAGCTGGCCTTTCGTTCCTGTCTGTCACCTTCTTAGCATAATTGACAAGAAGGATTCTGAGGAATTTCACATATTAAAGAAGCGGACCTTATAGCATGGCTATTGTCAATGCCTTCCAGGCAACTCAGCAAAAGGTGAGTTCTCAAGTGCTGGCTGGATTAAGATTTGAAGGACTTCAAGGACATTTGTGTCGTGCACGACAGCTTTTTCAAAAAAAAAAAAGACAACCAAAAAAGACACAACCTTGTCCAAGAGGGCTACAAACTCTGGTTTTGGATAATGCAGTCCGCTAGAATCTTGTCCTCGCAGAATAGTGTACATGGGGCTGCTTCTTTCGCTGGTTTCAAGAAGGATAGCACAAGCGTCACACCCGAAGTCACTGATTAACTTTACAATTAATGTATCCAGCGACGTAAGCTAAACCAGAATACGTGACAGTGGGTAATGGGATGACAGGAGATACCATCACTTCTTTCAGTTCCTCGGTTACTGATTGCAGCAGAGCTGAAATGATTTCGTCGGTGTCGACATTAGGTGCCAAGGCGCGCAATACAGTGCGACATATAACTCCTATAGTCACCTCGATCTGAATAAATAGCACAGAGAAAAGCTTTTATATTCATTATTGAGGAGTGTCCCTTGAGTAACAGTGGCAAATGTGTAATAAGCAAAGCATTCTAGCAAAATAATGGGGCAGCGATTGCTCTCTAAGGCAGGCATTACTGCACAGATAGTTACAAGTAACTATTAGTTCAAAACATACTAGAAAAAGAAAGAAAATATTGCTAATTAGGGCTTGAAATAGATTTCCTGTTTTTTTTCATGAAATAATCATGATATCATGTAAACATTTCATTAAACCAAAGTTTATTTGCAAAATTAAAATAATGTTTATAATACAACATAAAGCGTTTGCTGGTCTATAAATTATAGCAAAATTGAAAACAAAACTTCAAAGCATTTACTCTGACGTTATTCTAATACTTTATGTCATGTAAGCATTGTGCAACTTACATTACATTTTTATAAAATTATTTTCATCTTCGGTGTTACCTCGATGGTTTCTCATCTAGCGCTGAAAGACGGTTTTGCCATTGTTGCTGTTATGTTTGCCTTGAATTAAGAAGCTTCGATGTGATCACTGCTCATTCACTTTTTTTATTCATCTTCTTGTACAGGCTTGGGAAAAAATTCAGATTAAAATGAACAAAAGTAGATACCATGCCGCAATACATGTCATATGCTTGTCGAGCGCTTGCTGAACGACAGTGTTTTTTAATATAAAGACTCCATTCACGTGTGTAGCACGCTGACAGGATGCCGCTGCAGCATCTACCTTCTGTAATTGTTCATTTAGGGACTGCACTCACCACGAAACCCGCGGGCGACAGCGCGAAACCAGGCACATGCCACCCGCCGCCACTGAAGCAGATGCGGAGCGAACAGTGAGCAGGTCGCGCCCCTTGCGGCGGCGGAGAGCGTGACTCAAGGAGAAAAGTTATCATTGTTCACGCGGCGATTGAGAAGGCCGTAAGAAAGAGCGCGCGCTCTCTCCCTCGAGACCGGCCATGGTAGCCCTTGGCTTGTTGCGGCCTCTTCCGCCAGATGGACGGTGCGGTGCTGGATCGCAGGGTCCGCGCTTCGCAGCAGGGTATCCGAGGCTACTCGTAATATTTTGTCCTATCCCTGGAGATTATGGGCACTCCCAAATTATGTGGTCGAGGGTCCCTATCGCCCCACAGTGTTTGCACAGATCATTGTCCCTAAGGTCTGGTAGCGCGTGAAACGCCCACACCGGGTTCATGAACGTATTAGTTTGTAGCCGCCTCCACGCGACAGCTTCTCTATTATTTGGTCGAACATCTGACGGGGGTACCAGTCTACGTTCCAATTCATAATGGTCGATGATTTCCCCGTAATTTTGCAGACGCTCGTCGTATGCCCAGTGTTTGGGGGGGGGGGGGGGGGGGGGGGGGCTCGACGGCTGTACAGGGTGTTGCACAATTAGACCCGCGCTGTAGAATGCTTCTCCCAGCTAAACCGCGGAATCCTTGCAGTTCAGATTTCGCACAGAAATCGCATTTTGTCGCTAGTATTTTTTAATACTAAATTTGTTTGTGGTACTTGCCTGATTCGATCAGAAGAAGTAAAATATTCCCATCGCCTGCGGCGGCGGCGACGCCAGACGAACCGCTGCCCCAGCGATGGGACTGGTGGCGCCACCTCATGCTGCTAACAACAACTCTGTAGCAGGAAAAGAGGGGGCGAGCGTTTCTGGCAGAAGGTTTGAGTTGTAAGCAGCATGAGGTGGCGCCACCAGTCCCATCACTGGGGCAGCGGTTCGTCTGGCGTCGCCGCCGCCGCAGGCGATGTGAATATTTTACTTCTTCTGATCGAATCAGGCAAGTACCACAAACAAATTTAGTATTAACAAATACTAGCGACAAAATGTGATTTCTGTGCGAAATCTGAACTGCAAGGATTCCGCGGTTTAGCTGGGAGAAGCATTCTACAGCGCGGGTCTAATTGTGCAACACCCTGTAGAGATCTCGGGCTAGCTCGTGCCCCAGATGTTGCCCAGACCCCGGGGGCAACTGGCGTGACGTCACGGCCTCCATGGAAGGGCCTTAGTCAAGAGGGTGTTGCTTCTACTCTCCAAAGAAATTTTGAGATTTGAGGCTCAGAAGCTGGTTCTGAACTAGGGGATCCCCTAGTGCAGAACCCTGCTCTGCGGTGCCTTTCACCCCTTCAAGGCCCCTACAGCCAAAACACAAAGCGAAGATGAGGAATGGTTATAAAACATACAAGGTGTTGCACAATTAGACGCGCGCTGTAGAATGCTTCTCCCAGCTAAACCGCGGAATCCTTGCAGTTCAGATTTCGCACAGAAATCACATTTTGTCGCTAGTATTTTTTAAGACTAAATTTGCTTGGGGTACTTGCCTGATTCGATCAGAATAAGTCAGATGTTCCCATCGCCTGCGGCGGCGGCGACGCCAGACGAACCGCTGCCCCAGCGATGGGACTGGTGGCGCCACCTCATGCTGCTTACAACAACTCAAACCTTCTGCCAGAAACGCTCGCCCCCTCTTTTCCTGCTACAGAGTTGTTGTTAGCATCATGAGGTGGCGCCACCAGTCCCATCGCTGGGGCAGCGGTTCGTCTGGCGTCGCCGCCGCCGCAGGCGATGGGAACATCTGACTTATTCTGATCGAATCAGGCAAGTACCCCAAGCAAATTTAGTCTTAAAAAATACTAGCGACAAAATGTGATTTCTGTGCGAAATTTGAACTGCAAGGATTCCGCGGTTTAGCTGGGAGAAGCATTCTACAGCGCGCGTCTAATTGTGCAACACCCTTTATTGATGCGGCGGAGTAGCAACACATACAAAATATGCGCCTAACAAGCGTCGCAGAATTGAAAGTTACTCGACGAAGCGTCACAGCGGTACGGTACATCAATTGAGTCTCCGGCTTTCCGGTACAAGTACAGTATATTCTAGCCACTGTAACGAGGCTTATGACTTGGGAGTTTTTGGACGCATTTGGTCTCAGGCGTGGTCTCAGCTATTGACTGCAATGGGTTAAGTGTCAAAAAATACCATTGGTTTCAGTTAGAAATATTCAATTGGTTCCAATAGCTTTATTATTAATATTATAATAGTTTAATTGTGTATTAGCTCTATGGCATACACTTACGGGCAACTACCAAGCAACCATGCCCTTTCGGGTGTAATCGCGAAATACCTTATGCAACCGTGGACTGCAACCGCACATACAGCAACACTTACTTATAATTAAGGCCACTAATTAGCGTTAGCGCTACTATCCAAAACAAAGTTGTTGTTTTTTCTAAATGCCGGCTTTTTGCATTTTTAGTGGCGCCCCCTATTGCAATAGCCTCAAGCCCTCACCTCAACTGCCTCAACTCTTTCTGCTGTTGCATACTTCTATTACCTCTGTTTCAGGAGCAGCGTTGCCATCTGGTGAAATTCGCCACCAGATTTCGGAAATCTGGTGAATTGTTGGAGGTCCTGGTGTCCAAGTCCACGAACTACTACACCAGACAAAATCTGGTGATATCTGGGGAAAACCACTCAGGGGCGCTGCTGATCCAAACGTTTAGCACTAGGATGCGCAAGCGGCCACTCAATCTCAAGAGAAGGAAACCTGGACGGAAGTGACTGAAGTGTAATACAGGGGAATTGTTATGCATCTTTGGAGTGAGGAGGCCGCGGCTTCGGCGGCAAACTTCCAGAGGACTCTGCAACATTATGGGTCAAAGTTTTCAAAGACGAAAACACCATGGGTGAAAAGCCCTACTAGGAACTGGCATTGTATGCACTGGCCTGTCTCTCATGCCCAGTGTCAAATGCAGCAGTGGAGCGGGTATTCGGTCAAGTCACATGTGTGAAGACCATGTTCTGAAGCAAGAGTCGCTGAAAACTCTGGATGCCATTGTACGGATTCGCTCAACATTGTCATCCAGGCAGATGTGCCAAGGTCATAATGTTCTGCGTGATCAAAATTCGTCATCACCGATGATATGATACGCGGGTTCCGCTCATACATATATGACGCCCAAAGTGATGATTTGGGGCTGCATGACATGCTTTTATTTTAATCAAATGAGTGACGACAGCTATTTCGTGGTCATTTGTAATCATTTTATAGCATTTTTTGGATTCTGGGGAAATCTGGGGAAATTTCGTCGAGGTTCTGGTGTCGCGGCCACTTTCCAATCTGGCAACGCTGTTCAGGAGGCAGTTTGTGCATACCTTGGTTTGTGTAAAGCTCACTTTAGTTTGTGCATGCATGGCGCTTTGTGCTTGTTATTTAAACCATTTAAACAACTTGACGCTTGTTGCTTTCAAGGTTGCTTTGGTTTATGTCTACATTTAAAGACAAAACACTTAGCCATCATGAACCAGCGACGTGTAGAACAACGCGCATCCCTGAGCGCCGTTGTAGCGACGCTCGTAACGAGTATTCTAGACAGTAGCAGCAGCAGTAGCAGCAGTGACAGTGAGGAAGAGCTTGTCCTAAATGAACTTTTAAAGTTCAGTCAGAATCCAAGCAAGAAAGGGAGGGTAGGAGACTGCGTAACAAAGCCTTTGCTGGAATTTACAGATGAAGAGGTAAGGTCCTGCTACTGCATTTAGTAGTACGTGTTTAGTCACTTGATTTGACCAACCGAGCTGTCAACATTCTAGCGCCATACCGCACGTGTTTGGTGCAGTTGTGCTTGCTTTACCATTCCCATTCTCTGTGCAGTTTTTCGAGGATTTCCGGGTACGCCGTAGCGTTGTCGTATCCTTAATTAAACGGTACGCACGATCAAGTTTTTATACTGTGAATTTTTCTCATGGTGGCCTCCCGCAGAAGAGCCCAGAAGAGCACATTCTTTGCTTTCTTTGGCAAGTATTGCTGTTTTCTACAAAAAAAAAAAAAAAAAAAAAAAAAACAAAGTAAAGAAAAAGACAAACATGGATGCGCATATGCAAATTAACTGTGTTAAGTGCACTCCACGTTTTTGCAGGTACGCTACCAATAAGGTATGCATCAAAGACGTTGCTATTCGTTTCTGTATCAGCGAGAGCACAGTTCATGGCATCGTAGAGAAGCTGCTCGACTACTTATGCAGTCTCCTTCCACGAAAGATATGTTTCCCTGAAGACCTGGACTTGCTTGCAGACGACTTTGAACAGGTGCGTTTGTTTCAGCTTGCGTGATGTTTCTTCACGCGTCTAGCAATGCAGCTGTTTGACATTTCAGTGATTACATTTTCCCTAAGGGCAGCGGTCACAGGCAGCATTTGACAGAACTCTTATTTTAACTGGCACCCTAGCTAAATACGCTGCAGGGCCACTGTAGCATTGACTGCTATGGAGGCAGCATCTTCAACTGCAGAAAGTCATTTGACGATAGTGCACACAGTTCATTTCAATGACACTCTTGGCGCCTGTGAACAAGTTTTCTTTTTCCAGCTTTGACCAACATGGTTTTTGGGCTCTGTCGTTAAAATCCTACTGATGTTTTCTTTTTCTTCAAAATCTAGCTGAAGCGCCAAGGACGAGATGACCGATAACTGAAAAGCTGATATTATGATCTCAAAAAAAAAAAAAAAAAAAGAAAGAGTTGTTTTATTGAAATTGTTACTTGATCAGGTGCTGTAGCGGTTCTCACTGATGACATTTCAGAAGTAGTGAACATGTATGAGCAGTTTCAAAAGTAGCACGGTTGCATGCTGCCATGCTGTCACTCGGAACGCAACAAGTATGGTGTGGTGAGCGGGTCGCATAATTCTCTGTCAATGGTAGGGTTCTCTGAGCAGTGTCACCTAGTGGCAAACGACAGAAGCTTTATTGAAATGAATAAGTGCGCTATTAAAGCCTACATTGTCATCGCTTTATAGGGAGCTTGCATGAAGTGATGCATGCCAGGTAAATCCGCCATGATGTTGTCGCTGGCAGCAGACGGCGGGCAGCGCAGCCAGGGTGAATTGAGCAAGTGCCTTGTATTTTCGATGGTCCACCGAGCAAATACGCTGATTTTCGTGCGCTGCCCTTACGTGCGTGCAATTGTCAGCAGATTCCTGAAGAACTTACGTGTGGACGCTGTGCCCGGAAAATCGGGCGCACTATGAAGAAATGCAATTGCAGTGCGACACGGACCTGTTCAACCTACGCGACAACTGACTGCCCTGTGCGTCTGGACCTGGCCGCCCGTCGACATCGCCGGCATTCATGATTTCTAGTTCTAGCAAGTAGTTTTATACTTGCCTGGATTGGTGTCGTTCTCGCGTACTTGTGTTGGCCCGTACGAGCCATTCGAGTCGGCGTCGCTAGAGGAATCACTTGCCTTCTCGCCCTCATGCAGACGTATTGTTGGAATCGTGAAGAACCCGAAGTCTGTTTGTCCGATCGCGCCAGCATCGTTTGCGCGCATTATGCGACCATGCAGTGGTAGTGCTGTGCTTCATCGTTTGCTGCCAATGACAACATCATGGCGGATTATCCAGCATGCATCGCTTCATGCAAGCTCCCTATAGTACAGTGGATTAGCACTGCATTTTTGAACGCCAAAACATTGGTTTGAATTCACTTCATAGGATGGTTTTTTTTTTTCTGTACTCCAATTCACAACCATCAAATAAATTACTAACATATTCTCTGGGGGTGTGTTCCCATTTAGGTTGCTCTGTGTGATGCTTTAGAATCTAATAGCCATAAACCAACACTGAGCAGAGCCAGGAAGTGACATCAAAATGTTGGGGTGTGGCAATACCACACAATGCAGTTACCTTCACCATAATAATCCCCCGCCTTCCGTGAGTATGTGTTACCTTTAAGGTTGTGTTCAGAGACACATCTGAGCCGAAGTCACTAACTTGCCGACAGACAACCATGCAGTTAGACAACCTGTCAACTACCACCAGCTTTTCGTTCTTTGCTCAAAACCCCGAAAATGCCAACAGCAGATTTGGTTTAACTCTATATTCTGCTGTAACAGTCCTCAGGTTGTGTCTTATGCAGCATTCATCATAATTTCCTCCTTTCACCATAGCTACCTTCTGGTAGACACCTTGTGGTTTTGCACTTCTCTGCTCTTGCTATAACCTTCCAAGCAATTAGGCCACCCAGCACCTCCTGCCCTCTCTCTCTCTCTGTGTGCCTCTTCCTCTTTTTCCCCTAGAAATGGAGAGGGGTTGTTCTCAGTCTACTCAGTCTACTGTGGTGATTGGATTGAATTAAGTTTGATTCAGTTCTACCCGTCCCCTGTTGCTGGTGGCAGTTAAATTAATTCACTAAATAAACAAGGTTTTATGGCTGGTGCTGTAGATGCCACTGTAGAATGTAGGGCTACCACTCCTTTAACACCTTTCACTGTAAAACGTGATTTTCATTCTGATTTGGTTTGATTTAGGGTGTTTAAAATCCCAAAGTGACTCAAACTATAAAGGGTACTGTAGTGGAAGGAAGGAATAATTTCGACCACCTGGGGTACTTTACTATGCACCGACATCACAGTACACGGGTACCTTTATCGCCTCCACTGAAGGGTGGTCGCAGCAGCTGGGATCGAAACCATGCCTCTGGGCAATGTATTAAATGCCCAAACTGAGCCACTGTGGCAGGGATTTTTATTTCTGCCCACAGAACTATGTGAATTGTTACCATAATTGAATGAATGGTACTTTCATGTATATACAGACTAAGTCAAGGTGTCAGCTGTGAGAGAAGCAGGAGATTTGCTGAAAGACATAGCTACGCAAAAGCAAACCCAATAGCACAACATATTATTTTTTTGTGGCCGCTGTCACTGTATTAGCAAGTGATGGAGCAGTTTTATATTTTGTTCTTGATTTATTGTGTGTGGCCCTGCATAATGACAAGTAGTTTTAATTAGCCTTAGATATTTAGAAATATCCTATTAAATACACAAATTTTTTTAAGAGATATCCCAGTTCTTAAACATTCTGTAATGAAGGCGGTCAGTGATGAAATCCTAAAAGTTCGTAATGCTAAGTTCCGCATGGTGCAGACCAGAGGTCAATTATTGTTCCATTTTGTCATGCTGTGCACTAAAAGTGGTTCATCGTGCATGGTTTGCATCACGCTCGTTTTGATGCTTAGGCATTTCAGTTCCCCAAAGTTTCTAGGCATATAGGAATATGCCTTCTAAGCACTTGAACTTATAGCAATACTCAAGTATTGTTTGACTGCACATTTGTGGCAATGATGCATAAAACTCTTGCCTTGATTTAGTCAGTTTCAGCATGGTATACATGTGCCTAGTTGGTTTATGGGTCTTAACATCCGAAAGTGTCTCAGCCTATCAAAGACACTTCTGCTTGAAAGATATATATATATTTTTTTCTCGAGGTCAAGAGAAGCTCAGAAATTTGAAGTTGAGTTTTTAACGACTAGGTGCTTTCATTTCCTAGCATTCAGTTTTTTGAAGCATATGTTGTGTGTTTGACAAAAAAATCTAAAATGCTGGGACTGTTTTTGCGTAAGCTATAGCAGGGTGGCAAAGTCAGCAGCAACTTCTGTTGTTTCATGCAGCTTTCTGGCTTTCCTGGAGTTGTAGGCTGCATTGGAGGAACTTGCATAAACACACGTTCTCCAGCCCATGTTCTGAAATCGTCGAACCAGCAAAGCTTTGCGTCCGTCAGGTTGCAGGCTGTGTGTGACAACAAGTGTCGCTTCATGGACGTCTTTGTGGGGCCACCTGGGGACCTTGAGTCAGAAAGTGTCTTTCTTGCCTCGCCCTTGGCTGAAGAGCTTCCATACTGGTGCCCCGACAAGAACCACCTGCTGGGAGATGAGGGATACCCTTTGCGAGAGTACCTCCTTACGCCATACAGCAGTGGTCAAGGTTCCAAAGACTTGGCTGAGCAATATGAACTGGTGTTCAATGAGCGGCATGAGAAGACCAGGGCCAAGATAGACAATGCTTTTAGGCTTCTGAGGCAGCGGTTTAAGCAGCTTCACTTTCTAGAGTTTGTGACGGCAAGTAAGATGCGCAGGTTCATAATGGCCTGCTGTGTTGTTCACAATATGTGTGTGGAAGCTGGGGATGTAGAACTGGAATTGGAGTGGACTGAAGCTAATGGTGATCACGTTACAGTGTGTAACGAATCGGATGCAGAGGCAGAGGAGAAAGATGAAAGAGAGCTTGGCAGTCTAAAAAGAGAGAGGCTGGCAAAAAGCTTTGTAACATGATGTTGGTTTTGGCTGTTATTTTCATTTATATTGTAGTCAGCGCTCACAGCAAACAAACATCTTTGCATTATTATTCTAATAAGTATTCACTCGGGCACTTCTCCACTGTCAATTTTAATTTTACTACCTACCTGTGCCAAGTGCATAGGTACTGTTGCATTTGAACATCAAGACTTTGCTGTACTGTTCGACCAAAGAATTTTGTTTCAAGCATTTTTATTTTTATTTCTTTTCAGTTTGTTCATCTCTCTTGAATATAAATTTCGTGCTTGGCTAGAAATTTGGTTGTCTTGCTAACATACTTTGATAGGTTTCAGTTTTTCAAATTTGTATGTCATTAGCATGTTTTATGTTTTGATCTCAAAGTTATATTTTTCTAGCTGTTAAAGAGGAGGCAAAGGCTCCTTTGGAATGTAAAATATCTAAAAAACAAATTGGGGACACTTCAGCTCCACTTTTAAGGGTATGGCGAGATAGTGTAGGCTACCAGCCCAGATATAAAGCCCCGTTTTAAGCAATATGTATGAGCATGACTGCATGGCCTAGAGGTAACGTGAATCCTGATAATGCCCTCTCATTTGAAAGGAAAGGATTGAGTTGGCAGCTCCTGCCAAATGTAACGTCAGGCAATTCTACGTCTAGTCAGTGTGCAGCCATGGCAGCTACCAGCTACCACCTGTCAGTGCCATGCTCGTGATTTTTCGCTCACAACGCCAGTGTCGTATTTTCGGTGAATGGGGCCTTTACCTCTATTGCGTTAAAATGAAGTAACATATCTTTGGATGCAGAGAAGCTCTAAAAAAATTATGCCAAAAGCCACAACTCAAATTGAGGGGGAAATCTGATTTCACATTTTGCAGCAGTGCAGGTTTATAAAGTGGCTATACAGTAAACTAGAAAAATTGCTATTGAGCAATCATGATGCATGTTGTCTTCAAAATTCCTGGTTCGGTGAGATTGTGTGAAGTAGTGGTTTTGCACTAAACATATTGAAGTTTAACCTGTTATACAGATGGCACCATGTGAAAGCACCGTGAATTACTTGCACCAAGACACTTGGGCTTTGATGTCATGATCTGGTGGGCCAATCAAGAATTAGGCACGACGATGTTAGGCACGACGACTGTTGACAAGAGTCTTGCTCAGCTCTGTTGCCTGTATGAGTGCTTTTGCACTAAAAAGTTAAATTTTCGGGAGAAAAGTAGTCATTTACGGCGGTCATTTTAACGTGGTTATCTTAGCTTGAGGTGGGTGACAGAATATCAAATTTTTTTCATTGCAGAATGAATACAATTAAAAATAGGTGCAAATTGAACAGGATATTTTTGACTCATTTTGAATGTTAGTGTACGTAGTTTAAACCAAAGAAATGCTTTTCCGCAAAAGTTACGAAAAAACAAAACAAAAAAACATTGGCCATCATCGCCATTATCCCTCCCTCATTTCATACTATCATCATCATCAGCCTGACTATACCCACTGCAGGGCAAAGGCCTCGCCCATATTTCTCCACTTAACCAGGTTCTGTGCTAGCTGCATCCACTTAACCCCTGCAAACTTCTTAATCTTATCCGCCCACCTAACTTTCTGCCGCCCCCTGCTACGCTTTCCTTCCCTTGGAATCCAGTTTGTTACCCTAAGCGACCATTGGTTATCCTCTCTTCGCATTACATGTCCTGCCCATGTCCATTTCTTCTTCTTAATTTCCACTAGAATGTCGGTAACTTGAGTTATTTCTCTGACCCACTCTGCACGCTTCCTATCTCTTAATGTTACCCCTACCATTTTTCGTTCCATAGCCCTCTGGGTTGTCCTCAACTTAAGTAGAACTCTCTTGGTTAGCCTCCACGTTTCAGCCCCATAGGTGAGTACAGGTAAGATGCAACTGTTGTATACTTTCCTCTTGAGCGATACCGGTAAGCTGCTAGTCATAATCTGCGAGTGCTTGCCAAATGCGCTCCATCCCAATCTTATTCTTATTTCCTTTTCATGGTCCGGATCTGCGGTTACTACTTGTCCTAAGTAGACATATTCGCCTACTACTTCCAGTACTTCGCTACCTAATGTAAACTGCTGTTTCTTCCTGAGGCTGTTGAACATTACCTTAGTCTTCTGCATATTGATTTTCAAGCCTACCTTTCTACTTTTCCTGTCTAGGTCATCAATCATTATTTGCAGTTCATCCCCCGAATTGGCTTAGCAAGGCAATGTCATCAGGAAATCGCAGATTACTGAGGTATTCTCCATCTACCCTTATCCCTAACTGCTCCCATTCCAAGTCTCTGAATACTTCCTCTAAGCAAGCTGTGAATAGTACTGGGGAGATTGTGTCCCCTTGCCTAACACCTTTCTTTATGGGAATCATACTATAGTAATAGTAATAAACTTCATTGTGCAGACTAATCTTTTGTTCAAAATTCTTTGGATAACAGTTGAATTCAAAGAAAAAAAGTCTACTATCACAGTGACTTAATGCTGACATGACAAAGAAGCTCCCTGAGTTGTCTTGAAGCATAACAAGGTGGTGAAATGCCTCCTTACTGGAGTGATGTCAGTGGTTAATTATACTATTAGAGTGGCAAGAGGCACTGCTGGCAAAGAGCAGCTGACAGCACAGCACATTGGGTTTATGCAAGGCCTAGCATTGCAGGGCTCTTCAGGCGTGCTGACATTAGATTCCAAAATAAAGAGCACATAAACTCCAGCTACAACATATTACTGTTTCAAAATGCTGCAATGCTTCGGCACAAGTTGAGCAATTTCTGACTCTTCAAAAGGTTTGGGAATTGTTAATGTAGTGCAAATTGAACAGAATTGTAAATGCCATTTGCAGGCTGTGTGAATTTTGGATACTGGCACACCGCAAATTTAAGCTCATTGCTGTGTACGAAAAGAGCACATAAAAGTTTTTGAAAATATTCATTTACCATGCTGATATTACTTTTCGCATATCAGGAGTGCTAGACATAGTCTGCCAGCATGCCTCAAGTTATTTGCCTTTTCTCTTGGAATTGTTAAATAGAGACGGCATAACTT
The DNA here is from genome assembly GCF_055883805.1 of Amblyomma maculatum. Taxonomy (NCBI): domain Eukaryota; kingdom Metazoa; phylum Arthropoda; class Arachnida; order Ixodida; family Ixodidae; genus Amblyomma; species Amblyomma maculatum. Next base: position 52,110,108 of record NC_139347.1, on the reverse strand, counting down.
CAAAACTACGATTTAAAAATGTGGCGCTAGGTAATGCCCACCAAAGCAAAAGCAAGGAAACTGGAAAGCCAGAAACACACGAGGTATTATCATTTTTGCGATAAAGCAGTCTTGAAGGTTTCACTTAAGAATGGTAATTTCGGTCAGGTATAACAATTAATGCAGCATTTGTGTGGTCTTTTTCTGGAGCCTTGAGATAATGATTCACAACAGATTACAGTCAGTTTACAAACCGTCAAAAGTTTGAAGAGCTCAAAGGAGAACTTTTTTTTTTTCTTTTACCCCTAACTTAAGATGTAAAAAATGCTGGCTGAACTAGGCTACGACTCTGTTCACTCTGTGCAAGCAGTCATTGGTCAACGATGTTATGGCTGCTTTTATCTTTTTTGAATCTATATCTGTCCTTGGTATTTTTGGCTTTTTTTTTTCTTCGTTTCCGATGCCGTGTTTGTTTTTGCGACAGTGGACGTTAGGTGTGTTACCTGCTGCCGGGTGCTGCCACTCAAGCCTATTGAGGCTTCGGCAGGCCCGAATTTGTATCCTGTATAGAAAATAAACAATATTATTATTGATCATGCAGCGTCTAAACAGGCACAGCGGCTATGGTACATACTAAGCTGTGGGCTGTGGTCTCACTTCATTCTGGCTCTGTATAGTGCATTAGCACTAGGGCACTCAGCCCAATAATAAGCTGTTATGTATTTTTTTCAAGCCAGCTAGACCAAAAGAAATAAAATAAGACATGGCTAAAGTGCCAAATCTGGGTTTTGAAGTCACGGCAGCGTGAATAGATCAGCTTCGTTGACCACTCTACAAGAACATCATGCTATCACTGCAACTGATTGCCCATCATAGTTTTAACTGCTATCTTGCAGTGCATTGCATGTCTCGTCAACTTTCTTCCATGCGCAACGGATTCAAACACACTATCGTACTGCGCTCTTAAGTGGAGAAGGATAGACAATTGGGCGAGTTGGTATCGATTCATATTGGAAGGGCACAGCGCAAAAAGGCACGAGACGAAAGGAAGAAGACGCTCCTGTGTACGTCTTCTTCCTTTCGTCTTGTGTTTTTTTGCACTGTGCCCTTCCAATATGAAGCTCTTAAATGGACATGCTCTAAGAGGAAACATTTTTGTTAATACTAGAGCCAGATGGCCAAACATTTCACATTTTTGTCAATCTTTAGGAGCCGTTTTCAAATATGGTGTTAAATCCTGCCTGTCTAGTTTAGTTGAATTTTTGCAAGTCGTGCATTCAGAATACAAGGGTGATTTTTGTGCACCTGTTTGACATGCACAGAAAGAGAATAAAGTGTTCTGTCTATTAATTTCTTGAAGGTTCAAAAAAGTATTACTCTTTTTAAGTTGCTATTGATGGAACTACATTGATTTTGCAAATTTATATGTGTTCACAGGAAATTGCAATCCAAACTATCATAACTGTATTTTGCAAATACTAAAGAATGTCCATACAAAATTTTATAGTGATACGACATTGACAGGTCCTGCACAAGAAGACTGCTTGAAAATAAAGAGGGCTTTCTTTTTTTAACTTGGGAGCTGCAAAGTAATACATTTCTTTAGAATTCTCCTGCAGTGTATGAAGGTCCCTCGCATTGCCTCCAAAGAGTGTCCTCGATGCAAGCTTTTTTCACCATGTGACGACGATGGGACTTGGTCCCAGCAGTTTCTTTAGCAAACATCCTTGAGACTTGCAGATTGAAGCACATTGCTCAATAAAATCAATTCCTGAGAAGGAAAGATACCTAGCTTTTCAAATCTTGCTCAAAGCCTGTGTACCCCTGATTGAATCACAATACGGCAACCCGACAATACGCGGTACAGCAGCTTCAAGCCAATGGCAGCGGCAGTCTCGAGGAATGGCGCTGCAGCTGTGGGGGTCAGAAAAAAACTGCAGGAGGACTCGCAAAAGCTCTAACTGCCTGCAACAGTGCAAAATCGATAGGCACAGTGTTTGAAATTCATGGCCATGATAACAGCACCTCATTTCTGCCCATCGAGCCATCAGCTGGCGTGCTCACATCATCGCAGATTTTTATTGCTCTCACCTAGATTCGAGGCTGGGGTGGTGGACATTAAAGAGGAAGAGCTAAATATAATAAAACAAGCAAAAACAAAAAACTTAATGACAAAAAATTGCAGTTTTTCGCGAGTGTCCCCTGAAGCCCAACCTTGAAACACTGGCCTCGAACCGAAAGGGAAATAAAATGTGATGCGCTAGCCCACATGCTTTCCATGCCCCTTCAGATTCAATCTTCATTTCTCTTCCTTCCATTTCTATTTCAACATTTACTATTGTGCCCCTCCATTTTCTTACCCAATCCTTCTCTTGGCTGCTTGGATAAGTGCCAAAATCTATGATGGCTTCAGTTACAAGACAGCTCAATGTGAGATCAAAAAATGGCTATCGCCATAAATACACAAGCTCAACACTTTTAAAAGGCGCTGACACACTATAATGATGCTGTGATTAAGCATTCCAGTTTAGACGCTTGTCCAAGCAAGAATAAACGAGGTTCAATATTGGGATTCATAATTTTATTTTCTACTGATGTTGTTTACAGGCTGGCATAACTGTAAGCTCAATGGAATGTAATACCGTAGTGCTTTATTTTTCCCTAAATAAAAGCTTGTTCTACAGTAATTGTAGCTGCAAAAAAAGGAATGCGAAAATGAGCAAATAGCAAAGATCTAGACACTTTTCAACCACCGCTAAATTCCATTTAGAAAAAGGAACAGAAAGATCACCAGGCAACCAGCACAACCTTTCAAATGTGTACACATACGCTCATGTGTATATGTATATATATATATATATGTGTATAAGAAAAGAAGAATGCATACGAAAACCACATGCACTCCAATGCTGGAATTCATTCAAACACCATGAGGAAAACATAGGCCCTAAAGGGGGACACCTGAACCAATATCATGTAAGGCAGGTGAGGATAATAAAAAATATAAGAGAAGTTGCATGTTTGCAGTGCAGCCAGCATGTGTTTTGAACAATTTTCTTTTCAGTACATGTTAGTAGTGTACAGTGTTTTCTATTTAAGTACATAGGCACCACACTCACCTGGCAGACTGGCAAACATTCAATCCGTGCACATTAATATTCTGTCTTGCAAACCAGGCTGACTAGAATTGACACGGTCGCTGTGTGTTTGCAGATTTCATTCATTCAATGGCAGGATTTATAACATGCACAGTTTTCAATGGTTTTGCTCCAACCTGTTTCATACGAGTGAGCAGCCCGCTCAAACACAGTCTGTTCCGAAAGTGGGCTTTTGGAAAACACAAAGTCTTTCAGTGCCAGACGCTCTGCCTCACTTCTCACTCGGTGGAACGTCCATAGCAGAGGTCAGAACTGCACAAATGATGGCTTTCCACTGAACCTTTGCAACATCAATAGTGACATAACGGAAATATTAATTGCGAGGTCAGGGCAGCTGGAGATGGCTCTTTGAACCTGCTTGGTTTGACGCGGACAAAAATGGCAGGAGCAGTGTTTCTTATCAGCATTCATATTTCCAGTTCTGGGATGGAGTAATCAAGGTTATAAAAAGGACGCGGCCTACACAAATGGAAAACAGGACGTATCATGCCATTAATGCAGCTGCTGCTTGTGTGCTCATGTTTACATATATATAGTATATATATGTGTGTGTGTGTGTGTTTCTCTCTCTCTCTCTCTATATATATATATATATATATATATATATATATATATATATATATGTTTGTATACTTATGAACTCTTCCGACGGTCGTCACCCTCAAAACACCACCAAAACGAGATGTCAGAAATGCCTTTCCAATGCTTTTTGCATGTCTAGGAAGGCAAAAAGACTGGAACCTTTAAAAAAAAAAAAAAAAAGTAATCTGGACACATTAGGTTCGCTTTATGATAGGAGTATCTATGGACCAAGAGTAGGTCAAAACTAACAAACACACGTAAATATGAAAAATAAAATCTTGATAGCTGCTTGTGTAAGGCTTGCCATGCCCTTTCAGATGCAGACAGTGGTAAGAGCCACAAAAGAAATAGAAATGCTTTGCACTTTTAGGAAAATAAAACACTCATTGTAACTTCCCTCAGACGTAAGAAAGATGACAAAATTATTCACACACCAACAACATGCAAGTCAAAGCTTCCCATGTTTGTAGTAGCAATATTTTCCATTCTTTTATGGCTGCCACCAGCTTAAACGGATAGTTTCAGCAAACAAACAAAAAAAGTGCCTGTAAACGCCTTTCATACCGCACTGGTATGCAATCGCGCTGCAACAATTTACAACAGTGACTTCGCCCCTGGGTTTAACAAAAATGGCACATGCTACAACAGCTATGTTTCAACTGGATGGATTGCTGATCAGAAGTGCGTTTCTTCACCAAGCATGCACAGAAAGCTCTAGGGCAACAATCCTGCATGCACATTTGACACACTTCACTTTTGCACCACCTTAGGGGAGAACTGCAAAATACAAACTCAAGGAGGCTGCAATGGCATCCACCAACTGACTCCTGCAACACTGCTCTAATGAACGTGCAGCTGATGGTGCACGTTACATGGTACTATTACTCGAACATGGAAACAGTTCCTTTGCTGCAGTGCTGTCCTTGGCAAAGTCAGAAAGTGCACTGCACATGCGATCGAATCAGGCGGTGGGTTAGGTAGTGAGTCTCACATGTTACACTCCTTGCAGTCCAAAGCACTAAGCACGAAGAGTTTGAGGTGAACATTTCAGGGTCCTCTCCCCAAGTGAACAGCTTTAGGGCATTGAGTGCCTACTGATACCAACAAAGCACTTGACGTTGCCAATGATTGCACTGACAGTGAGGTCTGTACTTTTGATAGGTCCTAATTTTACCTGTCATAGAAGCGAAGTAATTTCTGTACCCTCAGTTTCCTTGCCAAAATACGACCGGACAATAACTGAACCAAAGTGTGCAATGTAAGCTTGTAGAGAATGGCATATATTTTTTATCAGCCTCCAGCTTGACTGGCAGCATGCTTTCAGCTGCATATTTCTCTTGGAGGCTCTTTTTGCAAGCTCTTTTTTTTTTTTTTCGATTTTGCAGGAGCCAGGGAAGCCAGTGGTATGTGGAAGTCTGCAAAGAACTGGCATGCAGTAAGGGAGGGGAAGTTCCGGAGAGATAGTTTCTGTTTGGAGATAGAGTCTGTTTGAGCAAATGTCATTATAACCTGGAATGACAACAGATCCTCCCCCTGTCTGGTGGAGAAAGAGAAAAATGTCCGCACTAAAAACAGCCGTCGTCTAATAGCGCTGCTGAAATTCGTGGTGCCACCGGTTGAAGTCAATGTAGAACACCGAGATGGAACCATTGGTCAGCCCTGCCAGCAGGAACCTGCAAAAACATTTGTTCAGCTGATTAAATGAACTAGAAAAATGCAGGGTTTAGTAAATGGTTGGTTGGTTTGTGGGGTTTAACGTCCCAAAGCAACTCAGGCTGTGAGAGACGCCGTAGTGGAGGACTCCGGAAATTTCGACCACCTGGGGTTCTTTAACGTGCACTGCAATTGCAAAGTAATTGCAAGCCACAGCTTAAAAGTACACCCTACCATTTCATGCTTAATACTTTTCTTGGCACGGAGATACACAACTAAGTTTCAAAAGGTATCCTTCAGTATGTCAGACAGAGAAAATGTGGCTTGAAGTTAATAAAATTAACAAAAGAGGAAAAAAAACACTGGAGTTCTTTCTTAATCTGCTCTTGAGGAAATTACAATCTGACCTGAAAATCATGCTGGTGGGAGAGAATGATGAGGTACCGAGCAAAGTGTGGCAGAAGGTCATGCGGCTAGTTGGGTTCATTATGGCACCGCACATGATGAGTTTGTGTAGAGAGGTAAAAACGCAGTTAGAAATACTGCCTTAAAATGATTTCAATGAGATGCGCAAAAGAAGGAAGGTCTTACAAGAGAAAGGCAGCTCTCTCTTTTCCTTGCTCTACTGGCATTTTTGGCAGGGCTCAAAACACTAGTGTGTTCATTGTTACACTTACATTCTATTACAATTTACTCCACCTCTTCAGTTTTTTTTTTCTGTGAAAATGCAATTGTCAAGCTAAGAAAGCAATACGACCATGCAAACTGAGTTATGCACATGTTAATTTTTCTTTAACATTGTATTAAAACTTCCATATCAGTCTGTGCTAAGCATTACATAAAGAAACATACTTCAGCCCTTGAGTTTATACTACTACATATACTACAAATGCATATACATAATGAACTACATATGCATAAACGTCATATGTAGTTCTGCAAGGGTCTTCCACAGGCTGAAATCTTGCAAGACATGCATGTTCTAGCAATAAATATTTTGCCTAGTGGTAGCGTTATGCAGTTCAGAGCCTCTGCTACTTTTGATTAAGCCATTGAGCAAGCAATTATGCATATTTGGCACACACTTACTAATTAAGTTCATTTCTGCGAGACAATTTGTAAAACTACTTACTTCTGATCATGGGACAGAGCTAAAGACCGGACGCCACCTTCGCAGGCAGGGAAGGCATACAGCAGGGCCAGGTTGAATGATCGCCACACTTCGACCACACCGCTCTCCGAGCCAGTCACCATGTACTCGCCATCGCGACTCAACGCCAGACACTGCAGGCAATCATAGCGTACACATGGCCAGGTTGTAGTCAAATGCAGTTTGCTGCGCCATTTTTATAGAAAATATCGACCATTAGACTGATAAATGGGTATCTTCAAATAGGTACTTCACCTGGCAGTAGCACTGGTTTTGTTCTGTCCAAATTTTACAGACGTGACATCTGGCGGGCTGTCTGGTTTAACACTGGAGTAATTGCAAGTGCTGGATAGTTTCGTAAGGAAAGAAGTCGGGAAAGATTTTCAACATGAATTACAGGACAGGAGGGAGCATGTGTCAGCGTCCCGTAGGCGGCTCTGAGCAAGGAGGAGATGAAGCTGCTTAATCAGGGCAGTAAAAGCGGAAGGTAGCCATGATTGTAAAGGAGCACGCATGCTAACAGTACAATACGTGTGGCGTAGCCGTTTCCGAAAAGAAAGCAACCTGCTGTAACTCTGGCTTGCCTTTTGTAAGCTAACGATGCTTCTTTTGTTGTTCCTTTGCATTTTCTTTTTTTACTCACGCCAAAAATAAACCTTCGGTTGGTTGTGCATCTAACCGTGTTGCACATATTTCCTGACTTCTTTTCTTGTAAAATAGGCAGGGTCTGCAATTTACTTCAGTGTTAAGCAACCAACTAGCTCGAGCATGAACTGTATTATACTAAATTTAGGCTGAGTACTTGCCCAATTCTGGCAAAGTGAAATTGAAGAGTGAAGTTGGCTTTATCTATGGCAACGCTGCACAGAAAAAAAAATTTGGAGGACGCTTAAGCTTCGCCTTCAAGAGTGGAACACGATAGCGTTATTACATCGCAGGGGACGCCTTCCCAGCAGAAGCGCTACGGCGCAGCGATCACGTCAGAGGCGTCCGGCATCAGACGCTGCACCTAGCAATCGCGCTGTGAGCGGAAAGAGGAGCCGCGTCGCCTAAACACCACTGTTCGAGTGACGCACGCTGGATGTTGGAAGGGGAGAGAGCAAGAAAACTTATTAAACGCAAGGGTATTGGGGCATCCTCGCACCGGTACCCGCGTGGCCCGAAGGGGAGAAGCGGGTGAGCGAAGATAGTGATCTAAAGAAAGGAAAGACGCTTGATTTACAACCCGTGAGGGTGCACGGCGAAACGTCAGGGGTGAGTGGCGCGCCACGTGTCGGGGCAGTGCCGCACATTGCGAGGAGGGGCTCTTCTGTGTTTGCCGCAAGATGGCTCTGCATGTGCGCAGAGCGCAGAAGAAATGTAGCGGAAACGTACTTCGCTACTTGTGTAACTGCGACTTCTGTAAGTAACATGCTCATAATTACCGATATACACCGCAGTATAACGTTCTACGGCATGTTTCTAAGGCAACACCGCATTCACTAGAAGCGCTTTTGTACCGCTTTCAAGCATCGAACTCGTGGCTCAGTGGTAGCGTCTCCGTCTCACACTCCGGAGACCCTGGTTCGATTCCCACCCAGCCCATCTTGGAAGTTGCTTTTTATTTATGAAGTGCATGCCGGGATTTATCGCTCACGGCCAACGCCGCCGACGACACCGGCTTTTCTGCGACACAAGCTCCTTAACGCTACCGTGTTAAAAAGCGTTTTTATACATGATTTGGCAGACCCATCTCAGTCAGGAGTAGAAAGTCAAAAGCAGACAGTAATTAACAGAAAGTGCTCCTACCCTCCCGAATAAAAGATGACACTAGTGGTAGGGCTGTTGCAAAAATTAGTTTTTTGATCTGTTGCCACAGGAAACGATGCAAACTTATAATTATTACTGACCAAATCATGCAAATACCCTGCTGGAACGTAGTATTATACAGAACTGCTGGCCAAATGTTTCATCTGTGCAAAATTTAAGCATAAACATGGCAGTGTTTTAAACAAGATTCACACTGAAGGCACCTGCATAATTTATAATAAGCATGTGTACTGTATATATAGGTTTTTTTCAGCATGTTCTAAGACCTAAGTCCTGTAGGTACACAGAAAAAGTGAAGATGCTGCAAACATGCAAAGCTCCCTTACTTGTGAGCAGTTACAACCTATGGTCTTAGTATCAGTAATTGCCATTTTCGGAGAGTGCACTGTATCGTTGCCTCAGTATGTGCCTTTCACAGACACCGATGCAACTTCATTGATAACGTCTTTTGCCTTTACTCAGTGAGAGACAAATCCTCCCGTCGCCACTATCAGTATGCTGGCCTGAGGCTTCTTGCTAGCTCTCTTGTCCTCATTTTGACTTTTCTAGAAAGCCCGTTTCTCCTGTTCTCTCTGTCGTTGGCTGTTTTAAAACAAAACAGTGTCAAAACCAAACAGAAAATATGCACAGTCAAAATTATTATGTAGATGAACGCTTTAGGGCAAATTTGTTAGGAGAAAGTGCTCTGCCACAGTTTATATTTGAAGAAAGCCGTACAAAATGCACAAGATCAGTTGCCCTCTCATGTTTCACGGTCACCTCTTTTTTTTGTGTGAGAATGAGGGATGATCAAAGCAAAAAAAATTTTGTTCTGTGGCCCGTAACAAACGCAGTCACCTTCAAACTAAAGCCCAGCGTATATCTATGATACAAAGCAACATGCCCCCCCACACCACAGTGCCATTTCTAAAAGCTTATGTATGGTGCCAGTGTGCCTGAACCTCTGAGCCCTCGGGATACTTTCTTGAACAGGGCTAGCAACCCAAAACTCCAATCCACAAGGCCCTAGCACTTGCAATTGTTGCAGCACCTGAATGTTGTCGTGATGGGACTCGGAGCGCAATCGGCGGCCATTGATGGTGAAGTTGCAGAGGCTGCCTAAACCGTAGCAGACGACCACCATGCCCTCGCGGGACAGGGCACAGAGCTCAGGGGTGCCAAAGCGGTCAGGTGCCTCCAAGGACCGTAGCAGGTCACCGCTGGTTGTGTGGACCAGCACTGGACCAGCTGTGGGTGAACAGTAAGCACAGTGTGTTTGCTCATCTAATGACCTTAAACATCATCACTAACTGTCTCAAAGTACAGACACTGCTCTTCAAGTTACCATATTTACTCTAATATAAAGAGTTTCTTTTTTCAAGGTTTTTGGGTCAGAGTTTACACTCGCATCATAATCGAAAATTGGAATTCAGATGGCTTGAAGCAGTGCGGGAGCGGAGCCATATTGAATCTGTCACCACTCTGTTTCGGTTTCCGTGGTTTTATAATGCTATGTTGCCAACATTGGGTACCAGGGAAGCCAAATCAGCCAAATCCTAATCCATCCAAGGTCAAAACATTGTTGCTTTTTGCTCGTGTCACCTTTATCCCCTCGCTTGTCGCATCTTTCGCAGCGGATTAGAGCGGTTACTTCTGTTATCGTGATCGCAACGCACTGTGTACAGTACGATGCTCGCTTCAAAAGAAAAGCTATTCTGATAGCAGAAAAAAATCAAACTCCGCGGTAGCTCGATCGCTAGACCTTAACTAATCTACCGTACTTGGGTGGTGGATGCAGCGGGAGTAACTTTTAACTGTGAGCCTGACCACAAAGGCTTCAGAAAACTGTTCCCGCGAACTCAGCCTCCAACGAGATGACAACGACGAATGAAAGTTTTTGATTAGACTGCCAGGGCCACAATGTCTATTAATGAAACTTTTTCAGGCACTTACCTCGTGTTAAATTTGTGGTTTTATTTTTTTTCCATTGGACAATATGCAAAGTTGCCCCCCGCATTATATTTGCGGTCGCATTACATTCTAGTAAATATGGTAAACAAAATCAAGAACTCTAAAAATTGGAAACTGCCTCCTTTTCTTTCATCCCATCTATTTTAACATAATTTTTGCATGAGCAGCATCAGCAATTACATACTTTGCTGAATGATTTTGCACATTTTCATACGAATGAAACTGTATATTAGTTATAATGGTGCCAAAGAAGGGTGATCAAGGAGCACTATTGGTGCTTGATGTCAATAAAAGGACTACACAAATTGGTATACAGGGCCAGAAGTCTAAAACTACCACAGGAAAGATGGGAAGGTGGAGAGGGAGAAACTGCTGGCTCAAATGCCTCTCTGAACACTGCTCACTTTCCACAACCTTAGAAATTACCATGTTCACTCCTTTGCACCAATGATATTTCAGCAAAGTCACCGCAACAAATTTCACTAGGGAGACCGACACTGTAATCTATAACGCGCATAAACTAGTACTGGTGACCACACCAAATCTCAAAAATAAGATCAGAGCCTGAGCAAGGCCATTGGTGGATAGTAGGTATGTTCGATTTTCAATCCCAGGCAGTCTCAGACTAGCTGTCATGAGTCTGGCATTCGATTTTTCTCAGGCAGCCCAAAAGCTCTGCCAACCAGCACAGCTCCCGGAAAAGTAGTACTTTTGGTGTTCCTGCAGATGATACTGCGCGTTAAACTATGACATGAGCTCTGTAGCTGGTCTTTAAGCAGCTGTAAGACATTTAAATCTTGCACCCTCATTGCTCATGCTGCCAAGAAGTTCTTCACCTGTTTCGTGATATTTTCAGTGCACAGGCCAGAAAGCGTCGCAAGCGAGCTACTGTATGCTGGGGCAGCTAATGCTTGTTATAGTAAATGCTTTTGTCTGCTTTCGAGTGCAGTGAGCTTTTTTCGAACGGCAACAGCAAGCAAACCCTGCTAAACTGAGTTCTATCAAACGCTTCGCATTCAGGCATGTTGCTCCCCATTCACGGAGAGCATCGAACAATTCACGCCTCTGTTGTCTATCTTTAGTATCACACGCATGTGAGGAGATAAACGTGCGCGTGGTATCAGTGCAACAGAACTGCATCGTGGTGACTGATGATTGACATCGTGATGATGGCGGGAGCCAGCAAGGTCATGTGACCATAACGCTACTTCCTGTCAGAGTGGAAGCCAAGACTTGTCAGCGAGTAGTCCGGAACTAAAAAATCCATTGACCTAATGACTACCATAGCTGTCCAGCCGAAAAGAAAGCCACTCAAAAATTAATTCTACATCCTACTTCATCTTTAAGCTGTACACCGCCCTCACTGACTACCTCTCATAAAACTTAAAAGAAGAGTCACTGTGCCTGCTAAAAAACAGTTGGCTTTCAGTGTTTGGCTGCATGCAAAGCCAGCAGGAAAACAAAGATCAAAACCTGCGCACATTTTGATCCACTGATAACCAGGCCAAGTTCAGCAGAAACCACAATGCAGGTGACTTCATTCTCATGGCCAGTCAGAGTAGCTCGGGGTGTTGGAATGTCTGCAAGAGTAATACATGATGTCTTAAAGTAGGAAATACTAATTTATCTTCACTTTCAACTTGCGTTGTACAGTTAAAGAAGAAATCAGTTCCGGCAATACTCACTTGAACCTTTGAATGAAATTTAAAAAAAGAGTGCCTTGTTAACATTAGGTGCCGAGCCCAGGCAGGCATATTAGTATTTCAATGTTTTTTATCTTTCACTGTGAACAATAAAACTAGACTTAGCAAACCTAACAACTTGGTTACTGTGATTAGGCATACCATATGCACTTCCCATATCCAGTTTTAATAAGACTAGCTTTAAAAGGCGAGGCACTGTAAACACGGAGCATCAGCAAATACAACAGATCACTATGAGGGCAAAATGACAAATGAAAATGATTCTTCCAGTCTGCAACACCACTCTCCATGACTAACAATGTCACGAGTAAAATGGGATGGCTTGTAACCGAAATCTACTCACCAGGGTTTGCATTGTCCCCAGCAATGGTCTGCGTTCGTGCATTCCAGTGCCACAGCAGCACAGTGCAATCTTCAGAGCCAGACGCGATGTAGCAGTCGGAGGTGATGTTGCACTCGGACCTAGCCAAGCAGGTGACCACTCCAAAGTGGCCATACACTATCTGGATGATCTTAGCTGCAACCAAAGTTGTGAACGGAAGAGGGTCAGGAACAGTCAGTTGACCCTAGCTCTTTTGGTTGCCATTAGTAATGACAACAATACTTCAGACTGTTGCCTATGATAACTATTAATCAATGCTTTCATAAGTTTGGTTTGATTTCTATAGTTTACCATCTCAAAAATGTCACAGTAGGGGCTCTGGAAATCATGACCACCCGGGGTTCTTTTCACACGCACTGACATGCATTGTACGTGCACATCTTGCTGATCTCTTCCACTGAAAAGCAATTGCTGCAGCCGGGATTTGACTCCATGTCCTTGGGCTCAACAGTCGAGCCCCATAACCCCTGAGCCACCGCAGCGGGGCCTTTCATAGGATATAAGCAGTCAGTGCAGACCAACCAATAATAATGGTTATGAGGAAAGGAAAGGCACACTAACTGTCTCAGTCATGTTGGACACCTGAACCATGGCATGAGGGAAGGGATGAAATGAGGGAGAGATGAAGAGTTTGACCACTTGGGATTCTTCAGCCTGTACTGACAATGCACAGTACACAAGTGTTTCTGCAGCTTTCCTTCACCAAAACTACTCAGCAGAACGCCATTGCCACTGACTCACCACAGGAGGTAGACTGCACTATGCTGTTCATCGAGTCTCCACGGTATGTTATCCTAGACCTGTATTTAAATTTATTGTTATGACTACTACCTCTTCATGTCATGCAACTCATGCAACACATTTAATAAAATATTTTCTTGTTTCTGCTGATGCATTCCATCAAACTGAACACATTTTATGCATTCAGAATAAAACATACAGTGTCCCAGAGTTTCTTAGACAAGAGTTGTTGGCTGCTTAGCTGCACTTGGAGCTGTAAAGCATGAATATGTTATGAATTAATCTACTATAGTAAAAAAAAATCTCAAATCTTAACAGCCAAAATGACTGCATCAGCTGGTATTCACATCAAAGTCGGCAAGGCAACACTCATAAGTCTCTCCATAATGGCAGTGGGCCAAAGTTCATCGCAGCACTTTAGCATTTGTTCATGTCTTCAGGGTAGCAGGTAAAAATATGGAGCAAAATTTTCTCCCCAATGCCTCATCGTTTACTTGGCTAGGACACACCAATTTTTTAAAGCCTTGGTTACAGTTAGACAGGACACCTTGTATGTGCATCAACCTGTGTACGTGTGTTTGTATATTAGTGCATGCCACGTTGTATGCATGCCACCAGGTTGTGCCCACCGTATGTTTCCTACGTGCAGTAGGTCACTAAGAGTGTCACATTTAACATGATACACAATCAGAATTTGTTGAGAGTTCAAAAGCAGTAGCCAAGAATTTGCACTAATTGGGAACATATAAACCAAGAGAAGATAAAAAGGTGAACCTCTATGGGACATTTTCATTGCCCAACAATTTTGAACGTATGAACCAGTGGCTTATCAATTCCATTGCAGTCTTGTATTTCCTGTACAGTGCTGATCAGCTTCATGACTTTTGCAATGCATGTACCAAGCACATTGGTACTAGTACACCTGGACCCATGTACCCATGTGCATGCTTCAATATATATTTTAGCTGCAATGCTCACCTGACTCAGTGGCGAAGACACGGAAGCTTTTGTCCCAGAAGCCACAAGCCACAAGGAAGCGGCTATCCACAGTGGTGACAAAGCAGCCACTGCGCATCCGCACATGCTGGCTGAAAGTGTCCCCCAGGTGTCGCTTGTGCGGTGCCACGTTCATCACTGCAACATACCACAACGTGCAGCTTAGTCCCCAGCCACTGCTTTAGTTCACTATGGTACACTGCTTGCTAGGGTGCTAGAAAATAATGCTATAAGGAAATTAAATAGGATAACAGAGATAAAAATATATAGATTTCTAGGTAATATGGAATCCTTGTGCTGGCAAATAGCTGGGAGCAGGAGCAAGTACTTTCAGCTGTAGGATGGGCATGCGAGTATTAACATCTCAAACAACATAAGCGCTATGAGGCTATGCGGGGCATCATAGTGGAGGTCCCCAGACTAATTCAGACCAGCTGGGGTTCTCAACATGCGCTAATATTGTACAGCACACAGGTACTTTTGCATTTCATCTCCACCGAATACGGCTAGTGGTTAGGATTCAATCCTGCAACCTTGGGATCAGCAGTCACTGATGCAAAATGCATGATACTGACTATCGGTCCCACAGAACAAAGCACAACATTAATTTCATCTAGCCACCGTGACACTGCACAGACTGTCTCACTTACTGAGAAGAGGATCCATGGCAAGAGGAAGTTGATTGGCCTGTGGCTGGTTAGCGTCGGAGTACGTTGGTGAATGCATTGGTGCTGCAAAAATGATGGGAACACAAGTTTATGCAGCTTGTGAACAGTGATAACTAATAAGAACCCCAGTGACAATATGCATCACCATATCCACTTAAAAGTGAAGAGAAAAGATCACTACAACTGTTTCAGCAGGACATGGGTGTCATACCTCCCAGCCTTAACCTTAGTTAATGGTCACAGTGTGCCAAGTTGGCACCAACTATATCAAAACCACTAGAAAAGCCAACAGCTAAGCATCAAAGAAGGTTATTATGCCCGAAGTGGTCCAAAGTTATCAAAGATTCAAAAACGCTTGTATAATAAATCAAACTTATGCTTGAAATCAACTATGTGCAGAACGCGCTGAGAATATTCATTCTGAACCATTAGCATGGAGTATGGAATGCACGGAATGGAGTATGCATGTTTGACACTGTGCTGTTGTGGTATAAGCAGGCAAAAGTTGTGAGAGCAAGAGGAGAAGCTCTGGCACGTTTGTGGTAATCGCGTAGTGGAAGTGCTTGTGGTAGAGCATCTATGTCTTATTTGGGAGGTGCTGAGTCTGATTCACTGCCGTCGGGTGCCCGTTGGTTTTTCAATTAGTACAAGATTTCCCAATGCCTTCTGCTCGAATCTTTTGGGGTGAAATGCTTGAGAAAAGGCTTTTGGACCCAACACATTGTGGTGTTGGGTCAGTGATTCATTACGAGGCAAGTTAATCCACCTCATGTCTTGCAAGTTAATTTGTGACCCCTTTTTCGTTTTTCTCATCTGCTGGTTTGTTTGAAACATGATTATTCTGTTCTAACTATTGTGCCTGTCCTTTGCACAAAAGTGACAGCAACTCTCAGAAACTCATAGCAATCATGATCACTGTGGTCATCACTACTTACCAGAGTAATTGCAGTTCCACCGATTGACAGCAAAGTTCTGGTTGCACGTAACAGTAACAACGGAGGGCAGTGGCAACTGTGGGTATGTATTGGCCGAGATGTGGCAGATGGGTGAGTTGGACAGGAACTTCATGATCATACACAGCTCTTCAGTCACTGGTGAGAACATCATTGGGCTCTGCATCGAATCACCACAAAGAATGATGATGTAACATAGGGACATCCCTTCCTTCCCAACAATATCCATCTCAGTGTTGTTGTTCTACTTACAATGTGCATCGCCGAGCTGCGAGGTGGGTGAGGTTCCATCAGAAGCTGTGAAGGAGTCTGGCCAAAATTCTTGATCTGGTTCTCAATGGCCTTTAAGGAAAAGAAGGCAAGGCATTACCATTTTAGCATTTTCTAGATAAGAGCACAAACTTAAAGATAGAGGTGCAAGCAAAAAATGTCATGCATTGATGGCCTAGCATTCCAGGTGCCAAATACTATTGGGGGACAGGTGAAATTCAAATGAAAAATTTAAATGAACACAGCAGCATGAAATTTTAAACCAGTCACATTAAATACCAATACGATTAAATTACTGGCATGGTAAATTACCACTCTGAAATACAATGACTACTGTTTGAAAGTAAATATTTAGCACATTCACATTTCCTTTGCTTTGGTCTTTATCCTTTTGAGGCATTGTCTGCCGTTTAGCTTCAGGAAATCCTTTTTTTTTTCTTCACACAGTAAATTTGTGCTGACTTCAAGAAAGCCAATTAGCAGGTTTTAAATGTGAAACTGTTAACTGTTTTGATACAAATAAATACAAAGCATCACAATGGTTTGAATTGCAACACTGAGACACCAGAGTTTGCCAAATTAGTACTTGAAGGTCAGGGGATAACATTTTTTTTTTTTTTGAGCTTCAAGTGATAATACATATGGCAATGAAACAAATTATGCCTTCAGCAGTGATAAAATCTGTCTGTGTGAATGATGTTGAAGCACAAGCTACTGAGAATGCTGCTTTGAGAAATATAAGTTACTGTGTTCATTAGATGACAAAAATATTATACTTGGTGGTGACATGAGTGCTAAATTTGGCTGAAAAAAAAAAAAAAAAAAAAGATCACTGCTAGCTTTAGCACCCTTGCAGAAGAAGCTGACCTTTTCATAGCGGCACACAATGCCCAGCTAGTGGTAAAACTCGCAAAAACTGCATGGCAATGCCATCTTCCTACTCCATCTGGGGTCAAGGCAGCAGCTAGGGGGACTCTGCAGGCCTATCAGTTGGCTCCTTTTTATGTGCCGTGTTTATGTTTGGTGAATTGTAGAATGGCACTGCAGCAGTGCTGAACATGTGCTAGCACATCGCTCTATGGCAAGTGCCACTTTCAGTGCCATGTCTGGGCAAAGCAATATAAAGAAAAAAAAAAAAAAGCCACCCGCAGGACTGCAATCGCATCTGAGCATTTAGGCGAGAAGCAGCGCTACAACTCAAACCTTGCATAGGGGTGAGCCATTTGATAACTACAACGATTCGCTTGCATACAAGCAGGCCGGATCCTGGGGGGACGCAGCATAAACGAAAACGCGGCGATTGTAAGCCGTAGCAATGGCTTCTCCACACGTCACTGATGTAAAGGGGGCGAAGCATGCAGAAGCAACCAAGAAAGCGATTTCAACTAGTCATTGCAGTCTACAAACCGGATTGGTTACTAAATCTCTTCCGCGCTTTGAACAACGCAAATATGGACTGAATTTTGCGAGAGCTAAAACGGGAACTGTTGATTCTGGATGCCTACATACTAACCTACACTTTATGCAGTGAAAGTCTCAATTCTAAATGCCTTGTACCTCATTCAACAGTTAAAATTTTCAAAATCAAGC
The DNA here is from genome assembly GCF_055883805.1 of Amblyomma maculatum. Taxonomy (NCBI): domain Eukaryota; kingdom Metazoa; phylum Arthropoda; class Arachnida; order Ixodida; family Ixodidae; genus Amblyomma; species Amblyomma maculatum. The sequence goes on along the minus strand of NC_139347.1, from coordinate 52,092,524 downwards.
AGTTTGGATCATACGTCTTCCCGGATAATACGCTTTTTCTCGAATTAAAAAAAAAAAAGCGTATCAATGAGGTTTTACTGCATTTGTCTGCATCCTAGTTCACACTCCACATATGTAAAGAAAAAAAATGTGACAAATCAGGAAAAACAAGTGAAAATTACACTACTGCCCGCTCACTTGTGTAGGCTGAACTGCCTGCCTGAAATAAATAAATAAAGTACCACTGCAGCATGAATGATTAGCATTGCTGTATACGAATGAAGCACCTCTGCACAATGTGCATGTACACTAACCTCTTTCATGACAGTGTCCTTCATGTTCTCGAGGTCGACGCTGCCCTCATATGTAAGGTAATAAAACACATTGGTGCTTCTGACAGCTTCTGGACCTGCATGCAATAATAATTCATACAAACAAATGGTGTCATATGCCAGAGATAACGCACAGTAGTAGTATGCACAGCATTCACTGTAATAAAATGCATGTGGTTATCATCATACTATGTACACAAAGCCGAAGCTTGCCTTCATTAACATAAATTAGAGAAGACCTTATCTATCAATACATATCAAGACATACGCTCCTATGTATTCTTTTTTTTTTTTTTTTTTTCGGAAAGTTTGCCACAAGGCATAAGTTGAGAAAGGGGGAATGGGATGCAGGGGATTCATTACTAGCCATGCACATGTCATTAAGGAAGTCAAAATAAGAAAATTTTAGGTGCATGTTTCTTTCTTCGGAATAGTGTGCAAGAAATTTTTCCATGCAGTTTCAGTTTCAAGCACTGAACGCAGGCTGGGACGTCGCAGATTAGTCCCGATCATGTGAGTAGTCATGAAAGAAAAAGAAAACTGCCATAGGATCACTGCTTATTCATTTTTTTTTGTGATTCCAGTTCCTGGGAAGGCTTGCACAAGAGTTGTTACGAATTAGAAGGAACTAAGCAGCGACCATAATGTATTTTTTGTGTGCCTCAAGTGACCTCAACGCACCTTCGACATCGCATATACATAGTACTGTTCTGCAGCTGGAACCAAAACCTAAACTATGATAGAGAGAAAACAGCAGTTATAAGTTACCAATTTTCCGCACAATCCATGTTGGTGTTCGCAATTTGTGGCACATCATTCCAAAGACAGAGCAGAACAAAAATTTTACTCGACAGTGAAGGAAGATAGCAATCATCCTTGACAGCAATCTGAATATACATAATGTCAAGGCCACAAAAACACCAGTGCGCCAGTATTCCGCAAGTTCATGAGTAAAAGCTTGAAATTTCATATTAATGCTTATTCCCTTGGCGAGCCAGAAACACAGAAACCAGCCCAGCACAGAAACCAGGCAGCACTGAAGTATAAACAAATTGCATAAACAAACACATCCGGTAAGCACTGACGCATGGCAGCGCGCTTATGCTCGTGCATGCCCACCCATTACAAAGGGAATGACCGAGAAATCATCACCTTACTACCAGCACTCTTAACGCTCAGTTTGAGTGTCACCGGGCGGCGCCCAGATACCGCCTGCATTTTTACTCCTCACTCGAAGCACGGTTAAAAATCCTCGCAGCAGTGCATAGAACTATGCTGACTCCATGGAAACGCACGCGACGCTCCCACGGCGAGTGGCGCCATCGCACCGTTCGAGACCGCATGCGTTCCGCCGGCGCGCGCTCAATCGATCACGGCAGAGAGGGAGGTCGGCCCACAGGTTGATTCCTAATGGACCCTCCTTAAACAGTGCGACACGCGCGCGCGCGCCTCCGCCGCCGCATATGCAGAGAGACGTGGACGCAGTCAGCGGGCCAGACCATTCAGAGTCGTCCCCTCGGCAGACGGATGCGCGGTAAAGGGCCATTCAAGAGGCGCGGAAAACAAAGCCGAAAAGATTTGCTAGACGTTCGGTATTGAGCAGTGTACCCCCGCGGACAAAAGCGGTATATTCCACGCGCTGCGAGAAAACTGCCCGCCAGATTTTTCCGACAGAGAAGCAGTTATTTCTGAGATATGCATAATGTACCCTCCTTGATATACTTTCCATCTAGTCCAAGCAATTTTGTGAGGCATATTTTTTTTTAATACTGAAAAAATGCAATCGTTGCGATTCGCGTGGAGTATAACACTTTCGTCCGCGACTGTACAAATTGTGTACGACGCTAAATGGGGCCTCACCACGTGCACAGGAAAACCACTAGAATGGACTGCCGTCCACGTTAGAAATAAGGAACGGGTGCGGGAGGGGGGAGGGGAAGGGGGGATAAATTTTTGGTGCTTGCGGATTCTTTGATGACGTGCAAGGCCAGCGGTGCTTACTATACGAGGGGCACTTCTAGTAGAACAGTAAAGCACGCTGCAAGGGTGTGACGTCAGCCCAACATCGTCCGTTTCACACTGTTAAAGAAACCACTGTGCGCAAGAAAGACGCGGCGACTGCCGCAGACGACTGGCACGTACAGTGCAGGCAACTGAAGGCAATTCAGCTCACACGATTGCGGCGCACTGGCCGCAAACGCGGAGTCTCGACTGGTCGTTCGCCTGTGGAAGTCACCAAGACGGATGACCGCGCGGGATACTTTGGCCCCGCTGGGAGATTCCCCGCTCTCTGAACAACGCGTGGTCCCCGACACCCCGCTGCGAGCATGCTGGGAAACAAAACGCAGAGGGGACGAACCGGACGCGCGCCCACTACGCAGCGGCTGCTCAGGCGCGTCGACAAATTGCTGTGCTGCGCACCCGGGAGCGCCGTATATATACACGCGTAGTAAGCACACAGCGCAGCGCGTGACGTCAGTTTCGTGCAGCGGTGGGGACCGTTGTTCCCTCCATTTTTGGCGAGGAGTTTAAGGGCCAGGATCTTCCTACGGTAAAATGCATGCACGGTACAATTCCGGTACAAAGACACTCGAAATTCGCGCCTACAAGCTGTAGGTCAAGTTGCTTCGTATTATATATATCTTATCTTTGAAATTCACCTTTTCAGAACCCAAACAGCACTGAAACATTACAGACTTGCTTTTTTGTTTTGTTTTGGTTAAACGTAATTTAATAATATCAACGTCCTTTATTTTTCTAAATTTATCTAATGCACAAATAAACTTTGAATCAGCTTTTTTCTAGCATTAATCAAATATTATAACAACATAATTGCGACGTTGTCGAAAATAGCAAACCAACCCTGCTCGAGTATGCGCGCCTTGGGCCAGTTAAGGTACAAAACTATCAGCCCTTTGCAAAGACAACAAACAGGGCGACATTTGAGCTCCATATTATCGCACGACATGCATGGAACTTATACACTCACCTCTGAATGGACACCGCGAAGTCAAGCCTATAGCTGTTAAAGAGCAGTGCCCCATGAGTGCATTATTGTGCCAGAAAGCTTTGCTGATTACCCATTCGTGTCTTTCAATCTATGGCTGACACAATTCAAGAGATTTATTTGCAGACTAATTCTATTAAAGAAAAAAAAAACAAAAAACAAAAAAAGAAACCAGCGATGGGAAAAGTTGTCTGACTTAGTGGTTCTTATAGCTATAATTCAAACATTATAATAATGTTTAGAACAATATATTAAACAATGTTTATCTGAAATGTGAAACTAAAGAAAACACATTAATGAAAAGCCAACATTAAAATGCTTACTTTGGATGCTAAGTCAATGCTTTTTTCTGTATAACTTAACATTATTCGCTAATTTGTAAAATTAATGTAACATTCTAATGCAACACAAGTCAAATGCTACCTGCAGGTGAGTGTATCTCAGTGTATTTTCTTTCTCAGGCTTGTCAACTTCCGTTCGACCCTGCATTTGTACCCTCTATAAAGTGATTGAGACTTGCAGTCCTGTCAGGCTCACTGAAGATGGCTGGCTATTCTTCCTATATTCGTATGGACATCATCCAGTTTAACCAGAGTTCTCTCCATTGGCCCCCAAAGAGAGAACATGACAACACTGCCCCCATCCAACTCATAAGAAACATCAGGCAAGAACCAATTCCAGTAGTACTCGTTTTTCTTTTATACGTCTATTTCACTTTTGTGAGAAAAGGATAATAAAAAAAGAATATATGTTAAGCTCCGCCTTTCATTAATCCTATGATGCGACAGCGTTAGAGGCTCATCTTGCGGATTCGCGTTCGCGTACATTCTCCCCTCACCGCTATGCGTTCACGCCGGCTTCCGAGCACGCCAGTGACAATTTATGCTGCGAGTTCAAATATCCCGCCTTTTCGTATTCTGCTATGTGATGGCCAACCAACGATACTTTAAAGTTTTTCTGTTTTATTTTTCGTTCAAATCTCCCGCAATTTAGATCTGCTGCATGCTCGCATGGCGGCGCTTCAAATTACGGAGCACACAGTTGTTGTAAGCTACTCCATGCGATAAACCACACTACATAGATATAACGTCCTCAACCAAGCCGTACGTACCTGCGTTCCCTGCATTCCTCTAAAGGGCCAAATATATGTGATGCTCATCGTGAAAGTAGTTATTCCGTCTCGCCACTAACCATTCCCCGTGTGCTATATACGACAAGGGTCTGTGATTGCACCAGCCAATCACAGACCAATCCCGTGCATGCAAGAAGGTTTGCAAGATCGAGTCCTGGTTCGTTACAACAGGGCTTAGACAAGCTCAACACTAAATGTCGTTACTTAACAGCGCCTATAGCAGAAGACAGTAGAAGAGCTAAAAATATATATTACAAGTAGGGATGCGCGAATATTGAAATTTTTGTATACGAATCGAATACGATAATTGGGGAAAAAAATTCCTTCGAATGCGAATATGAAAAAAAAAAATGCCTTCGAATATCAGGGAAAAAAAAAAAGATAAAAAATAAAAAAAAATTCGGCCTTTAAAGGACTAAAAAAAAAAAAAGTCAGTTTTAACCAAAAGCTCGAATTACTGAATAGGCCTGAAAAAGCTGCCGAAAACAGTTCGCATCACAGCAATATTATCTGACAAACACCTGCACCGATCAAGGTCTGCATTTTAGATGAAACCGAAGCAAGAACGACATTTTTTCCCGGTTTCGTCCAGTGCTTCGCTTTGCACGCTGTCCGGTAGGCCCTCTTCACAAAACGGCCCCGTCGAGTTTTGAGGATGCTTCACTGCACGCAATCAAGTATAGCGGTGAAGCGTACAGTGCGGAGAACTGCGGAGAATTCGAAAATTTTTTGGCGTATTCGGTAATTTTCGAGTGTTCAGAAATTTTGAATATCAGTTTTTCGATGACTAATCGAATAACAAATATATTCGATTCATATCCGACATTTCGAATATTCGCACGCCCTTACCCAAAAGACACTACTAGGAAGTGCTACTCCTTGGACCGGTTGAGCCTTTGGCCTAATAAGCAAGAAACTGACAGTCCTGTGCGTTCGCTTTCGGCACCCTGCGAAGGATTCGGCTATATCACTCTGCGCTCGGTTCAGCTAGCACTCGGGGCACGATGCAGCTAGCATTCTGCGCTCAGTTTGGGCACATTGCGCCAGGCTTGATGACTTCATTTTTGCCAGCATGCACGCAGTTTGCCACCATACGCCTGGCGTGGGTACCCTGTGCGGTTTGGACACTCGACCGCAGTGACGCCCTTTAGTTTTAACAGCTGCATTTTCAGGCCTCTGATAACTTTACGGCATGACGTAAATTCGAATGTTGCCAGCATGCACGATAAGACTAAAACGTGCAACTCCTTCTAGTGACGTGAACAGCAAAGAACTTTCGAGCCAGCAATATACATTTTACTAAGTTAGACTCAGCACCACCACCACATTCCCAAAGAAGCAGCGCGTGGAAACAAACTTACTCGCTCTCCTACCGGAACCTAAAGACATCACAGGGAGAACAAAACAAAAGCACACAAAGCAAATAAGCGTCAACAGAAAAGCAAGCGCACATGCGCCAAACACTCCCATAAAAACTAGCGACAAAGGTATTAAGGGTGTACTAATACATAAAAACATAGAAAGGACGGGCTAAGCGAGAAGTGTCATGTGCTGACATTATCGCCAAGGGGCCGAGGCTAGAACTCTTTTTCGGCCCATTTCGGTCACTCGCTTATCCATCGCTATGGCCCCTTTATACTTCGTTTCATACATCAGGTGCAACGCAGCGAAAGCTACGCAAGTAGTCCGCCAGAAACAAAAAACAGGAGGCGTATCACTACGCGCTCGTTCTGTAGGCGAGTGGTTCCTGCTGAAACGGGCTCTATTCCGAGCATACACGTTTGCAATAACATGCTTCGCATGCTTAGACATCTTCACAGAGCGGATCTTATAGAAAAAATGCGCACCAAAGAACCATTTTCTCAAAAAGGGATGCACAGCGCGGAGGGCACAGCCAGCACCATCTGGTGGCACAGCTGGCAAGGTTGCGGGGCAGCGAAACGCGGCACGAACAAAAACGAAGGTGCTTTTTATGAAGTTGATGGCAAATGTAAAATGTATTAAGCTTGCAGACAAAGCAACTATTATTTTCTCTCGTCAAGAGCAGGCACTATTTTTTATCGCGGATGCGGAAAGCGCGAACAAGCGCTGTAGCTTTGGTAGTGTTGCACTTGATGTATGAAACGGAGTATAGTTTGCGTCGCGGTTAAGCGGAGCTAAGCACATCACTCGCTACGTATTCGACGAGAGGTCTGGTCTCGGATAAAAAACACGTACTTACTCAGAAAGTCTCAAATATTGAAGTAAATATTATTACGAATGTATCTCTGGAGTTTATAGCACCGTGAACGTCCCAAGCAAGCACTACGAAACGCATGCCACATGAGACACTGTCACGCTCACACAAATGTGCGCGTCCCAGGCATACACGCGCGCACAGCGAAAGACGAGACTGAATCTAACACAAAGCGTCTGTATGCAAGCATTTTTTCGCAGTAGCAACTCCAAGATGTGAAATTCGGTCGAAGACTAAGAAGTTTTCGTTCGAGTAGCCTTGTGACACACAACATGATACAAATGTGGCATAACTAGCCCTGCAGTAATTAAGAGCACGGATTTTTAACAGCGACTGCACGCTTAACGTGTCCCACGATATGTTGGCACCGAAGGGGAAGCTTGGGCCGCCAGACCGGGGCTGCTCGCCGTTCGAACAGTGAGAGATTAGACGGCACTTTGGCCAGCCGTGTAGTTTCCACTTCGGCGTCATCGCTTTGCAGAATTACTCAGGAGGCCAATTAGCGAGAACGAACCTCAGGCAGTCGTAGATCTGGCCAGAGAAGTAAAACGAAAGGAAGAGTTGGACTCAGCATTCCTTCCTTCGCTTTCGTACAGAGCTGAAACTAAAGCACGGAGACGCGCGCTGAAGCTGATGATGCTATAAGCCGGCACCGGTCACGAGCCCGACAAGGGGCTCGGCCGTGGTGGTGGGCAGGTAAGATGAGCGGCGCCCAAGACGAATAAGGTCATTAACGAGCAACGCATGTGGGCAGCGGCCGGTGGGGGGGAGACGACGACGTATCTCGGGCCCATTAAACCAGATGGGCTCATGGGCGAGCGCCCCTAATCGAAACTCGAGCAGGACCAGTTGGCGCTCATCGCCCACAACGAACGCCGTGCACTGCGCGCACGCACTCGCGCGCGCAGGTCGAGTTACGCGCGAGCTCCACTGTATGCGCAGGGCACCCGCCCTCCCCGCCGTGACGACGGCAGAGACGACGACGAAGCGGCGCCGGCGGCCGCAACGCAAACAGAGCCACGCCCCGCGATCACGATTTTAATTAGCCGCCACCTAGACCGACGACGAGGAGGAGGATGAGCGAGGAAGAAGAGCTCAGCCTCCTCCTCACAGATCCCGCTACAGAGGGAAGCTGCCCGGCACGGTGTGTCCGGCGAACGAGAGATGGCGCGCATGCTTCTGCCTTCTGTGTAGTCGTCTGCGTTCTTAGAACTGTGCAGCACGAGGAAACGCCGCACAGTAATCGCTTAAAACCCTAGCGGCGATTGCTTACTGATCAATAGGCCTCATGTCTCCAAACTATTCGATGCCCGTCATGATAAGCTAGCACGCGGGCGGCCGCGATCAGTCTCAAAACCAGTGGCACTACGCGAGTTTAGTTAAGTACACGCGGAACTCGGATTTCCAGACACCAGCCTGCTAGGCTTGTACTGCGCTGCACGGTTTCTGAGACGCAAAAAGCACGCCCGCGCGCCTCGTAAAATCAACACGCTGCCCAGGGCGGAAGGAGATTTCGCCCCGAGCAACTCTTGCCATCCGTTGAGCCATCCTTCGGGGATAATGGAGTCTATGAAAAATCGGCTCGACCTGAAGGGGCCCAACGATATCAATTTTGCACTCTCATATAAAACGCCGTTAATGGACGGAATGCTGAGCACACTGATCCTTTTTGTTTTTATCGAGAGAAAGAAGTGATTAAAAGGTAGCAACCTCTGAAAGTAGCCGATTTCTTACATCATTATTAAGGAGGCAATGTCTGCGTATAGCCCGCTAGAATACCGACGGTCGCAGAGTGCGCGGTCCAGTGCCGTCAGACGTTTCTCAGTAGTTGTGTGAATGTGATAAGAACATCAGTTTTCTGCCGCTTTCCGGCATTATAGTGAGGAGAGAAACTCGTCCTGAACCTTGCAACAAAGTTGGCAGGGCATACTCACGAGCTCAGGGATTGGAAAGGATGTGAATGAACTACCGACAAAGAGAAAATTAAAATTTGAAATTAAACGTCTTGGCTGACAAAGCGACCATTAAAAAAAATTTTGGTTTGGTTTATGGAGTTTCATCTCCAAAGCGCCTCAGGCTACGAGAGACGCCGCAGTGGAGGGCTCTGGAGATTTCGACCGCCAGGGGTTCTTTAAAGTGCACTGACATCGCACAGTACACGGGCGCCTTGCGTTTCGCCTCCATTGTAAAGCGGTCGCCGTGGCCGCGATTCGATTCCGTATCCTGGGTCACAGTGGTCGAACGCCCTTAACCACTGCACCACCGCGGCGGTAGAGAATATTTCGATGTGACATCTGAAGAGCATATTTCACATTCGTTCGATGTTTGCCTTGGCCCTTGTTGCTCCGTTTTTTGCGTGCAATAAGCTCTTTCGCACGAGAAGACGAGACGGTGAGTCAATTTACTCGGATGTCGCAAATGAGTAAATTGAGCGGCAATATATCGAAACCTTCGTGCGGTGTGGGCACAATGTTGTCGCGTGCGCATCACAGCCACCTTTACGAACCCCTGGCGAATCACTTTTAGAGTACCAGTTACGGCTGAATGCTTAAATAAACTACCCCTAAAGGTGAATTTCCCCCGCTTTGTCCGTGACCCAACCTTAGCAAGCAGATGGCAGGTGAATCTACACATACGAACAAGGTTAAGGACAAATTTTTCTGAAAGCTCGTGACGCAAAAGCAGTTATACGCCGATATATATGCCAATGACTCGGGTCTATATCAACTACTACAGACCAAGTGTAGACAGAGACACATAATTGCCGCCGAAACCGACGGAGGGAACTGGAACCTGCGCTCAGCACACCGTTAAGAAACGCTCAGACACTCGGGAAGAATGCTGCAGTGCGGTACTGACCACCTGAACACGGCAGCAAATACAACTGCAGGAGTAATGCGGACAGGCGACAATAGAAGCGCTTTGAGCGACATTTAATTTCAGAGGTGGGTCGTGCCGAACGCACCAGAGTTCGCGCTCGGCCTTTCCCAGTTTCTGCCATAAATATTTGTAACTATTTACTGAACCGTCAAAGTAATTTCATGTGAGGCTCTAATTTTCACACGAGTGCGAATGTAAGTCATTTAAAAAAAATTCTACTTTCATGCTCCAGCCGTTTTATATATATATATATATATATATATATATGATGCATATACATGGTGCTTTTGCGTCGTTATAGTTCATTGTCTTAACCCAAAAAGCATCATTTCACTATTAAAAAAAAAAAAAAAACGCTTTGCGGGACATGTTCATGCATACAGCTTCTAGAAATTCAAGCGCTTGTCCTGCGCCATTGTTGTTGCACTTGAATTTTTTTTAAAAGAATCCCTATGCGGCAGTCATGAGCAACATTAAAGCGGTTCTCTGTAACGTGTACTATGGTAATTTGAAGATGGAGTTACCAATTTAAAATAAAAAGAAAAATTACCATAATGGAAAAAAAAATCCGAAGGTACAAAACGTTTGTTTTGGCACATTTCCGGCCACAAATTTCATACAAAGGTGTTAAATATGAAATGTGGCCCGATAAATGGCTAGTTTTATTGTTTTTCGCTCAGCTATATTTTTTACTGAGCTTTTTTGGTTTCAGACGAAAAAAAAAAAAAAAACGGAAGTAGAGTGCCGCACGTACTACCGGTTATAAAAAAAGGACGTACAGCCGATTTCTTGCTGCGCTATGCAAAAGCACAATGCACATACATTATAATTACAACAACTCTGCTATGCAAATATTATATATTTGATTTTTGTAATTTATTTTTTTCACGCCTTCTCGTCTGAAAAATGCAAAAGGCTTTCACATGATAGGAAAATATTTTACCCACAGTACTTTAGACGGTGCAATAAAAAGCCACAAATTTTATATGATGATAACCAGAGAGGGTCCAGCACAAACTCTGGTGCGTGGAATGACCCAGGTGTCATCGTTAAAGGGAACACTGCGGCCAGGCGCGTAGCCAGGGGTGGGGGGGCTGGTGTCAAAACACCCTCTGAAATTTGTAAGCGGTAAGCACAGCGGGCGACACGGCTGCTATATATAACAACGCGTACAGGGGGCGTCGCCTTTATGCAGAGCACTATAGTGCAGCGCGCACCACTCTGTCAAAACTAAAATCAGAGCAGCCCCCGGTTACCGGGCAAATGACTCGTGCCTATACTGTGCTTTCGGGTCAAGCGTTGCCTCTGAAAAGCTAGAAGCTGCGACGCGGTGCCGATTTTTGTCACGCAGGTAATTGCGTCGCTAGACAGCTCTACACACATAAAGTTGACGAAGACTGCGCTCACCGACAGTGTCGGCTCTGAGCAAAGTCACAGTGTTGATCGGGACGGGAGGGAAAACTTGGGGATCAAGGCCCGTATTCCGAGTTTGCGTCGTTATCGAAGTGTCGCTATCTCCCTGGCCTGGAGTTATCTGACTGATGGAAACGCTGGAACCGGAAGTGCCTGCAACTTCTGGTTCCAGCTTTCCGCCAATCAAATGACTCGAGGACAGGGAGATAGTGACACTTTCGATAACGACGCAAATTCGGAATACAGACCCTGATGTGGAGGATCGGATCGCTTAGGGCCGCTATACGTTCAGCCCGCAATCAATGACGGACGGTTTGTTCAACACCGCCGACAGAGAGACGCACAGAAATGGCGCATTTGACAGAAACAACAGCACTCGTGCGCGCCCATTCCTTACGTCTTACTTGTTTTCCGATGGTGAGTACTGTAATAGGCAGGCAGGCTAGTTGTGAGAAGAAACGTTCCCCGGTGTACCAATAGGTCGGCTCGTGTGCGAATGGTTAAAAATACACCCGTCAAACCACCAACCTTGGTATACGCATCAAGCAGCACAACTAAGACGTCGGGAAACGACAACGTCAACTCAAATGTTGTCGCCGAACAGGTCGAGTATTGGGGCCCGACTGGATTGCTACAATAACTATAGAGATGCGCAAAGTAGCGAGGCATGCAGCAACAGAGCAGAGCGCGATCGACTCACCCCTCTGCTTGTAGCCGAAGATGAGGTCGATCCACTGGTGCAACTGGCAGGAGACGAACTCGGACTCCAGGGCCTGCGGGGGGGAACGGTCGGACATTCCAAGATTCGCTACGGAAAACGAATTTTAAACATTCCTCGGGAAACGCGGAGGATGCCTGCACCATAGCTGCACGCCGACAATTGCCGACCAACCAACGCGCCGGAAATTTGCTTCAACAGCTATTCTGCCACTGGGCTGGTTTTATTAAAAAGAAAAAAAGAAACAATGTCAAAATAAAACAAAAAAAAAGAAACAATGTCAAAATAAAACAGAGCACGTGCCAGCTGCTCATGGCTAACGCTGCAATTGACTATAACGCTCACATTTGGTTCTAACTTAGGTGTCGCGACCTCGTCTATACGTCGTGTGCGGTTACTGTCACGCCACTAGGACGAATAATAATAAAAGTCGCCGAAACGAAGGCCCCGAGGTTCAAGTGGTCGAGAAAGAGGCCCATATCACTCGCCATGCGGTTGATGCGCACGAACTCCTCGGGCGAGGCGGCCCACGGGGGCAGGATGACGTCACCGACGGGCGTGCCGTCCTCCTGGCGGCCCAGCTGGTAGCCGTTCTTGTTGACCAGCATCTCGGGCAGGTAGAAAAACTCCGGTATGAGCTCCTTGACGTCGGAGGTGTCGCGCTGGCAGTTCTTCCAGGACTGGGCGATGGAGGCGAACATGCGGTTCGCGTGGTCGAACTTGCCTCCCTGCAGCGCCAGGAAGAGCGTGGTGAAGGGCTCGACGCGCACCAGCCAGTTGAGCGTGAACGCGGCCGTCGAGTAGTGGGTGCCGTAGTGGAAGGGCGGGATGACCTCGTGCTCCCACGTCTCGTAGCGCTCCTCGAAGAACGCCCGCCGGCTCGGGTTCAGCGCCCCGATGGGCTTGGACAGGTCCCGGTAGTTGCTGGGCAGGCTCAGGTCGAGCTCGGGGGACTCGTAGTTGGTGAGCACCCACGGAAACACCGGGTACTGGTTCAGGTCGTTGTAGGTGCGTCCTGTGCGGACCATGAGTGAGGACAAGACGCCCTCGCTATACCGATACTAGAGGGCGCCGCTGTCTAACGGCCTAACAGCTTCGAGTTCGGTTACGCATAAGCACCAGGTTTCCGAAATCAGAGTTATGTGTCCAAGAGTCCGTAAAGCTTAACCGCAACCTCCGAGTGTAAGTCCCAGCAGCGACGAAGCTCGAGTGACTCACGGATGCATTTCACGCATAAAATACGAATCACGGACACTTAAGGGGACACTGAGGACTAACTGAAGTTGGCCTGCACCGACAGGCTACGAAGATTCCAACCTCTAAAGACAGCTCTAGCGACATAATACCAGAAAGTAAAATGCACGAGTGGCCGTCATCGGCTGATTCCGCAAGTAACCCGCGTCAACACCGAATTTTTCGCCCGGATCCCGGAGGCGATACTACACAGCCATTCACTTCAAAACGACACTTTCGGTGTGAACGTCACGGGCTAATAGATAGAGCGCAATAAGAAACTAAAACTCATCGGTGCCGCAACGCCTTCCGGTTCTACCAGAGAGTGACCAATACAAGCAATGACGAAGCAATATCATAGAAGCTTCGTGCTGTGTGCTTTTCTCTGCCGTGTCTCGTGGTGCGGCGCCGAAGCAGTTTACCAAAGTGAAGGCAGACTAGCTCAGAAGGATGAATGCACCGATCGCCCGAGCAAAGCTGGTGTGCATTACTAGTCCCGTAATTCACAATGCGCGCATCCCCAAAATAAGGCTAAAATTAAAGAGGCCCGGTGCATAACGATGAAGAGCTATTGGCTTGAACCTTCACACAACGAGAACAATACAGTTAGCACAAAGACACGTTCGCACCCAATCCTGTACAGGCCCTAAAAACTGCCTCAAAACTGTGCGCCGGCTGAAAGAAAATATATTTTGCTGGAGCAGAACAAGCACAAAGGCACGTACCGGCGATGGTGTTGAGGAACATGAGGTACTCGAAGTTGCTTATCTCCCGCCTCTGCCACTTCTGGGTCATGTTGGACTGCTGGAAGATCTGCCGCGGAGACATGAGCGACGCACGCCTGCGCCAGGCAAAAAATAACCAAGGAGAAACTTAACCACTGTCAGCCAACAGACGCATGCAGAGCTCGCGCGTGCAACGCTCACGGCAAAGTTCTTTAGCGTTTCACGCAAGCAAAGCCATACACCGCCGTGGAAGACGAAAGGTTGATCCCTTTCAATGAGGCAGGCCGACAAACGTTGTGAAAGTACTACATAAAGAAAATGCTAGCATGCACTGCTAGAAAATAGCCGATCCGTTTCGTCATGCGATGTAATGTCGATACCGATACATAACTCGACCTCAACCCATAGCGCCGCAGCGGCACATACTTCCAAACCCGTTGTCATGTGCTTTAACATGCCCCGTACCAACGATACCAAACTTTACACAAAGGATAAAGTCCAATCGACATGTTAAGCTCTCTCACGCAAGGCGTTACGCATAAATTTGAGGACAAGCAGAAAAGTATACCGAGGGACTCTTTCGCGACTGTGGGTTTCAAAAGACGCGTTCAGTACGAGGGAAGCGACGGGTGCGGAGGCAACGCGACTCACCTGGTCTGCGGGATGCCGTACTTGATGCCCACTCCAACGCAAGGCAGCGACTTGACCACTCGCTTCACCGTCTTCTGGCTGTCGAAGGCGAACATTATGGAGGCTGCGGGGAAGGAGAAAAGAGCGCACGCTGTTAGCGCAAATTGTTCTCACTGATATTGCTTCTGGTGAAGCATATAAGGTGAGAATCGCGAAACTCAATTACTGCTATTGTTATTCCCTTGTTCACAAATCTGGCTGCATAACTGCGTTCTTCCTTCATTTGCATAAATATGCAACGCACCTTCGTGTTCTCAAAAATGCTGTCCGTGTAGCTTGCAAGTGCCCTTGTTTCAGTAAGTGCAAAGAACCCAGTATACATACGGGCTGCACTGGTTATAATTGTTTATAAAGACCTTTTAGTTTTAGTTTTCGTTCATACAAATGTTTTTAGCGACCTGTCGTCTGTCTTAGGAGTGGCCTCAGCCGAAATGCGCCCCACAGACTCAGAACAATAAGTGCTTTGTCAACGAGTAATTACTCCCCCATAACAACAATACCTGTTTTTGCCCATCTATATATGTTAGCCCTTGCATGCACAAGCGATGGTGTATATGTATGCAACACGTCTTATTTCTGTAATTTTTGCAACCCTCAAAGTCATCCTATAACAGCCGAAGTCTCCGAGGACTCGCGCTCATCGCCAGGTAATTTTACCTTACGAGAGCAAACAAAACTCGCAAGCCTGCCCAAGTCATTCACCAATTAAACCCGAATCCAACGTTCAAATGAACGATGACCAGCTATGACAAACGCGCATCGCTAACAATGGCGCCTTCGTGACGCACTAGAAAGCACGACAAACACTTTTATACAGCGAGCAGACTGAGAACGCAAAAGAGAGATATGACGACAGTGACCTCGCATCGCAGGTCGTATAGAGGATGGTGTCGCACATATGTCACCTGGGACTAGGGTTGACACGTGGTGAAATGAAGGCCTTTCGTAGTACAAACTGAAAACACAGGCTGAAACGACCGTCACAACGTAGCGACAGGTATGAGATAACGGCGCATACAAACAGGTGTGTGTAACGATAAATCTCGCGGTCGTCCGGCCCCTTCACCATTTCGCCTCCCAGAGGTGTCAGGAAGGCGCCACTCAGACGCAGTCATTTAACTCTGGGCAACAAAGGGCCTTCCGATCCGTTGCATTCCAAAACCACGCCCCGCGCACGCAGTCTTAAGTCAACGAAAGACTTTCCGCTTCCGTGCGGGATAAAACTTCGAACGTCATGCTTGCGGCATATACGCCGGACAGCAGCGTTCGCAGTTCCTTGGAATATAATATTGCCGTCAAAGTGGAAGCAGTACTCACGGTTGCGATACAATAGAAAGGAACACGACGGGAGACAACCGGCTTTAAAACGCGCACAAACAATCATTATCAGGGCAAGACAAAGGGAGAGAGAGAGAGAGAAAGAGCATATATTTGTAAAACCAGAGTTGAAAAAAGCGAAATGCAGTTTAAAGGAGGAGCGCTGAGCTTCCCTACGAAGCTGACAAACAAGCGTGTTCCGACGAGCACGCACGCATCGGCAAATATGAAATTACGGACCGCGCGGTGAAAGGAACCACGCCGTGGTCACGGAGAAGATGAAATAGAAAGAAAAAGAGAGGAGGGAACCAAAGGGAACACGCGTGCGAACTCCTTTCTCTTTTTCTTCATCTCCTCCAACCGTACACATACATGCATACAATGCCTGGCAAGCTCTTCACAGTACACGACGACGTGGAGAAGAAGGGCCGCCAGCAGCCACCGGCGTGACGACGCGCCGTGTAAACACGACGCCAGCGAGCGCCTCTCGGGAGGGCCATCATCACGCTCTTCGAGTAGGGCGGCTTCCATCTCGTGGGTGCTATCGAGCCCCCGTCACGCCGCCGTTTGGGAGACCCTCGCTTCGCCCTTCTCGTCCGTCTCGGTCCCTTTCGCATGCGCGTATCGTCGTCTAGTGGATACAGGCTCGCGAGCTCCGGGAATCTCTTTAAATAAAAAGAAACCAGAATGGTATACCGAATGCACCGTCCAGCGCCCACGAAGAACATGCTAATGCGTGGGTATGGGCAGGCGAAATGCCGCTGACGTCCATTTGCACTCAGTCACGGAGTGTGGAGCGCCGATTCTGGCGCGGTTTACAAGCGCACGAGCGGCGCGCAGAGTTGTGCTCGGGAAATGCAGCAAAACAAAATCTGAACGCCGAATATCAGATAGACACCAAGCTTTCTTCGATGCTGCAACATCGAACCTCTGTTATCGGCGGAGTCGGCGCTCCATCTAACTTATACATCTATAGCAGTCTAATGACAGGCCTTTTGAGAGCCAGTTACAGGGCAATGCTCTTATCTTCTCAATGACTATTAGGATAACAGAGACACCACCAACGAGGATAAGTAACACCAGCAAGTGTCCTTCCTTATCCACGTTGTTCGCGATGGTGTCGACCCAATAATCGTGCACCAATCAGCCCAAATACCCGCTATGCCTCAGTTCCCTAGTGACGTCTGCAGAACGTTCTGCATCAATCAGCCCAAATACCCACTACGTCTCAGTTCCCCAGTGACGTCTGCAGAACGTTCTGCATCAATCAGCCCAAAATACCCACTATGTATCAGTTCCCCAAGTACGTTTGCAGAACGTTCTGCATCAATCAGCCCAAATACCCACGTCTCAGTTCCTCAGTGACGTCTGCAGAACGTTCTGCACCATTCAGCCCAAAATACCCACTATGTCTCAGTTCCCCAGTGACGTCTGCAGAACGTTCTGCATCAATCAGCCCAAATACCCACTACGCGTCAGTTCCCCAGTGACGTCTGCAGAACGTTCTGCATCAAGCAGCCCAAATACCCACTATGTCTCAGTTCCCCAGTGACGTCTGCAGAACGTTCTGCATCAATCAGCCCAAAATACCCACTATGTCCCAGTTCCCCAGTGACGTCTGCAGAACGTTCTGCATCAATCAGCCCAAATACCCACAACGTCTCAGTTCCCCAGTGACGTCTGCAGAACGTTCTGCATTAATCAGCCCAAATACCCATTACGTCTCAGTTCCCCGGTGACGTCTGCAGAACGTTCAGTCCTTACCACCCCACTGCGGCGAGTGGGGTGGGGGTCGTCACCTCCTTCCCCGATCTTCGAGGTTTTCATTTTTCAGAGATGAGAACATCGAACGCCTCCACCGAACACTGTTCGTGGCGCCTATCAGGCCGCGCTAGATCTTCAAAATACTAAAGAAGAAAAGAAAAACGTAATCGATGATTCTGAATTACCACTCTCGCAAAAAAACATTCGATTCTGTGGCAACTTCAGACACTCTAATTCGGCTATTTTTCATGAGAAGACTCTCAGCTGAGATTCAATCATCCAAATCGATTCAAGTGCCAGCTTATTCAGACAAATGGGTCGTCTTGCACCTCCACAGGGTCGCGTTTAAACGCTAAAGACCTCCACTGACATGCAAATTCACCACTATATACTGCAAATTTGTTTGGCGAAACTTCCTTTTTTCAGCAAAAACTTCATTATGCTCCGGTACTCAGAGTTTAAAATCGTGAGAGGAAGCCGTAACTGTCAAACGTTGTCAAACCCGAGTTGCAAAATCTTTTGCTTTCCCCTTGTATCGCGGTATCAGAGAGGCAAGAACTCAGGACTCTTGATCCATGGAGATATGGCTGAAAAAGACATCGATGCTTTTTTTTTTTTTTTTTTGCATTAACGAGAGGATAGAAGTTATGTTTTCTCAATTTCAGCTGTGGGACGTCACTGCCTCGTATATGTTACCTAACCCGGTCTGCTCTCTTCAAGCCTTTAGCGTCATCTTCATCATCTTCCTTTCTATAGCTCGCCTCACTGCATTCCTAATATTCAATTTGAACCTTCTTTTGTGCCTCCACGTTTTTCTCACGGGTGAACAGAGGCAAGACACAACCATCATTTACTCATAGAAGGATATTTCTGAGCAACTATTCATTAAAAGAGAGTAGTTGCCAAATGCACTTCATTCCATTATTTATCTCTCAGTTGTTCCAATCCCATGACCCCGATCTGCGACCACAAAACACGTATCATGCAGACACTATACACTCGCCCGACATATTGATACGTGGCAGAAGGTTAGTTCAGGAAAACACAGCAGCTGATGACAGGCGTAAGTGTTCTGACAAGCACCAACCGTTGCTTCAGCTTCGTCGTCTCTCTATCTCTCTCTCTGTTGTCCATTGTTGTCTTCTTCAATGGCATATACGTAAGAATATTATACCCAGCTACTTCGAATATACCTTTTGTTTCACAACCATTCGTTACATTGAAAAGATGATTCACTTCGCTGTGCGTCAAAGCATATAATAACTTTTCGTCAAGGGCCACTTCACGAACCGAAGAATAGCGAAGCGGATTTGAAAGCGGCAGAGAGGATGCACCGGGCTAGTATATCCGTGGTACAGACAGAGGGGCACGGGCGAAGGAGGGAGCCCAAGAAAGCGATCGAGGCATATACAACTGCATTGGGACCGTTACGCCGCAATGCCGCGATGTACCACGGCCGAGATCGACAATTACGAGCTCGATGAGCTGGTTGAAAACATCCTCACGAGCTGAAGCGCAAGACATGAAAAGGCTGTAGATAACGAAAGGCACACGATGCCAACATGTTCAGCAAGGAAGGTTCTACTTTTTCAAGAGCACAGCAGCGCGCTGCTCCAACGAGGCACACGAGTCACAGCAAGTAGCATACAAACTGGTTAACAAACTGGGTAAATTCGCCAACGGCACGTTTTGCTTTTTGCCCTCATTTGAACACGAAGAATCGCAACGTAGAGCATAGCAGACGCGACCGAGCAGGGGCGCGACCACCGATACAACGGCGAAATAAAAAACAGAACATAGCAACGAGACAAAAGGTTATGAAAGTGTATGCTTTCCACGTTAGCCGGAACCGATTCCCAGCCCTCCGGTAATAATCGCGCAAAGCACCGGGTGCAAGAGAGCCTCGCGCTCAACGTATAGGACGTGAAACTGCCCGGGCGGGTCACTCGTACTCCGCGTGGCCTTTATTTCTCTCTCGTTGTTCTGTTATTTTACGTTTCACGCAATACATAGCGAAGGCGTGCAGTCCGGACGCCTGGAGCAGCGCAGGCAGCAAGGAAACGAATGTCGCCGCCTCCGCGCGCCGTCTATACGCAGCGCCCCACCGCTTGTCGACGCGGGCGGCCACAGCTCGAAATCACAGTGATTCCGCGGGTGATCGGCAGACACGATTCCGCGAGAGGGATCCCAAGACGACGTGGGAGGCAGCCAGGCGGCGCCACTATGGGCCACGTGGAATAGATGCCGCCAGAGTGAGCGCCATTGCAGCGCGCAGATCATGCATCCACCGTGCATGGTTGAGCGATGCACCCATAGAGCTAATACAAAGACTGGAAAGCTGCCCGTTCAGCCAATGCATTCGAGTGGTGACCGCGTGATTGCCGCCATCATCATACTGTTTAATGGTTGCCATATGATTTTTACTTGTTAAGTCTGGCATATGAAGATGGTTTGAAACTGGCAACGTAGATCGCGGGAAGATGGCGGCGTGCGGTTAACCGGCAGCTACTGTAGGTGCTATAAACAACGGCAGAATCGTCGCGTCTGGAGCATTTCTGGTGGTATGTTGCGTCGCGTACCTACTGTAACATCACATAGGTGTCCGGCTTTTGAGTTGTTATCGTAAGGCCAGCTATCCCTGCGGTTGTTACGCGCTTCGCATGCACGTCAGAAAGTTGCTTTGGCGCAAGACGACGACCACATTATATTAAAAAAGAAAAAACCAAAACAGTGTCGAATTCCACAGCAACGGCCCTCTCGGTCTATCCGGGATGGCTAGTGCTGCGTATACAGTGAATGTCAACGGGTGCTCGTGTGTGTGTACTGTTGATCTGCCACGTCTGCTCGCAAACATGGTTTCCAATCGTTCTATATCATTCCTTTACGACCAAAAAAGTACCTGAAGGATTATATAATATGCTTGAAACTTGAAAACAATGTATAGAAATTTCCTACAGTTGTTATTTGCAGCGGTTTTTAAAACTTTTGTTCGAACCTTTGTTCATTTTTGACGCAGTGAGCAGAAACTGTGCTGGCCACATTGATGAGTTTGATGATGGCGGCGAACCAGTGGGAAGCGCGTTTCCCTGCTCAATTTTCCCTCTAGAGTTTGTGTATTAGCTCTATGGATGTACCTGACCGCAGCGAAGACACGAGTGCACGCTACAAGTGGAGTGCCGAACGAACGACTGTATGCGAGCTAGGTGGCGCCGCGATGGCGAGATTAAGATGCCCGACCACTGTCCGAAGAATCCGGGTTTGAACCCGACCGCTGGCGGCTCCGTTTCGATGGAGGAGAAACAGAAAGGCGTCCGTACGTGTGCTGTGCGATGTCAGTGCGCGTTAAAGAACCCCGGGTGGTCGAAATTACTCCGCAGCCCTCCACTACGGCGTGAATACTTTCATTCGCACCTTCCTCACTTCCCCTACGGCGCGATTCAGGTGTCCAGATAAAAAAAGTGTGACAGATACAGCGCCTTTCCTTTGTTGACAATAAATCATTATTATTGCATACGGGCTGCTGTTGTTATTGTTGTGGCTGTAGGAAGAAGGAAAAGAAAATACACGGGCCTGCTACTGGCTCTGTAGCTGAGCCACCTCCGCTGTCTCGTGCAGACAGAAGAAAAAATAGAGAAGAAATAAAAGGAAGAGGGAGAGAAAGACGCGCGCCGCGCAACAACAGCCGTCGTCCACCACTAAAGCGGTGGCGGGTGCAATGACGGCCTACAACAGATAAAACTTCGGTGACAGGCTAGCCGCCGCCGCAAGCGGCGGTGACCGACCTCTCCCAGCCCCACTTTGCATACGGGCTGGACGAGGTTTTTTAAGAGCACAGATGTATATCATAATTCGTCAGTTCTATTCCATCGCGTCGAGCAGCGAGAACGCGGCAAAGGCTGATGGGAAAAGAGGCGAAATGTAGAAAAGGAATGAAATCATTACATCAACCTTGCAGAAGGACGTAGTACACACAAACTATGTCTCCCCATCTCTCTCTCTCTCTCTCTCTCTCTCTCTCTCTCTCTCTCTCTCTCTCTCTCTCTCTCTCTCTCTTTCACACACACACACACACACACACACACACACACACACACACACACACACACACACACACACACACACACACACACACACACACACACACACACACACACACACACACACACACACACACACACACACACACACACACACACACACACACACACACACACACACACACACACACACACACACACACACACACAGTTGTACGGTTTCTCTCTCTCTGTCTCTAGAGAGAGAGGATGGTAGCGCAATGCCGATACCGTACAAAAGACAAAACGTACGATACACTGCGCCATCCTTATAGGAACGAAAAACTTTATTGCAAGCACGCGGCTTTGTTGCATGTTCAAAGCAGTGCCCGGCTAGCAGCCATGTGTGCCTTCAAACTGCTTACATTAAATTACTGTCACGACTGAGAAAATCGCGGGCGGGCCTCGAACATCCTTACAGCTGACTGCAGTGTCGTGTATTACAGATTTATATTTTAACAGATTCTACCCCGTCCTTTCCCCATGTCGCTCACGTCTTTCATTTCTTCTCCTTTTCACTTTGCTTTCTCGTTTTATTTTCCCAGCCCCCGTTCAGGTGCTTCAGGAATTGAAAAAAAAAAAAAAAGCAGATACCGGGACATCAAAAATCTGCTTACTTCCGTTTGTCAATTATTTTGATAAATAACCACTACTACTACTACTAAAGCCACGAACCTGCCCACTGTCACCGGGATCGATCTCGTGCTCGCATTGCCGCGCTTCATTCCTCGCGGACAGTGCTGCAGTGGTGTAACCGTGTTCTGGAAAGATGCCTTAAGTTCAGAACCGCGCGCCAAGAATCCACCCCCTCCGCCGAAGCTACCTCAGACCCCAACTGAAATGACACATAGTTCTGCAACAAGCCGGCTCACCAATGGACAGAGATAGGAGAGGTGTGGGAACCGTGATGTGGAGCGCCCCTCCGCTATCAAAACACAGGACGCCACACGATGAGCACAGACGTGGCAACGCTAGGGCCCAGAAGTGAAACCGACCTTAGCCGTCAAAAAAAGAAAGAAGGCAAAAAAGAAATTCAGCGTCACACCCTGTGTCGCGGCTATCTGCCGTGATGGGCCACAGCCGGTCACATCTCGCCGCGACAAAAATGCTCACTCGCAAAGACATCCCGCGGGCAAAACGAAAACAGCCCGCAGAGCGAGCATAGGGATCCTCCTGCTCAAGAAGTCAAGCGAGCGTGGCTGAAGGAGCAGCCTCCACGAGCTCGTGCGGGGACGCGACATCGGGCGCGAAATCGCGAGCTGCGCGCGGCGGAAGGGGCAAAGAAAGCGTGAAAGACGGCACTCTGGGGCGGAACGAGCGCTGCAGAGCTGGCGCGAGCAGGGTCGTTCCGGGATGCACCGTATTCACGCGATTTCAGGCCGCTCCCACACCCCTGCAAAGCTGCTGCGATTGGTACAGCGAGAGAATTCACGAGCAGTCTGCAGCGGTATTTAGAGATCCAGCGCATATGAAGAAAACGATAAGTTTCCCGTCACTATATTCACGGAAAGCGATGGCGCTGGCTTTCGCAACGGCAAAAACGCCGAGAAATGCAACAGAAACACACACAAAGCGCCGCAAAAAGTTGTTCCCAATAATGATCGCGGCCGCATCACTTTGGACCAGCGCGCATGAGCCGATCAATTACGACTCAGGTTTACCGCAAGGCTGACACGTCCGAGGCAGCTACTTGCGGCATTATACCGATGCGGTCTGTGTAGGCGGAGTGGGCTGTACGAGACACCCGCCTGTTAAAACTGCGTGAATGTGGCAGCGGATTTCTGCACAGCGAAGTCCCGCGCGGGGAGGAAGAAAGAGACAGCAGGCTGCTCCGAGACGCGTCGCGAGGGCTGGTGTCTTTTTATAAACAACGACGAGCCGCGACTAATTGCCACGGAGGGGCCGCCGCCGCGGTTTCGCAGCGCGAAGCAAGAACCGCGTTTTATCCTCAGTCGCATAAGCGGACGCAAATACGCTCGAACCTCTGTCTGGTCGTATCGCTTCACCGTGAGATTTCAGCCTAACGGTGGCGCCGACGGCGCGTGGTAACCATACACGTCAAAGAAGAAAAGTTTGTAAACCGTGACAAACCGTGAGGGTCAGGCCATTCGGGTGGGCCGACAATTCGCGACATCGAACGGAGGCAGCCGAACAGACCGAACATTGAGCGAGTTAGTAAGTAACCATGGTAAACGAGCGCGGAAAGACGAACACTGCATGGAAAACAACACGTTATTGCTAGAGCTGAACATACAGTACATCGAAACGCTAAGAGTCTAATCCTAACCTGCTAGACAACTACATATATGCTCACTTCCTTTTTAAACGAGACTGACCTAACCACAGCACTATCTACAAGTGTCAGTGCGCAAAGGTGACAACTGCACTACTTCGAGAAAATGGGCCGAAAGCACGCATCGTGCATCCACAGGCAAACATCGCAGTCTCCCCCTCGAAGAGAAGGAGAGAAGGAGCCGGAATGAATGACAGCCAGATACAAACCTGCGCATATCCCCGTCTCCCCTCGGAGCTAATTGCTCGTCGGTGTTCCCATCTCGGGAGACGGCGACGGGCCCCCGTTTCCCAGTCGAGGGGGGATCCGAAGCTGCCGTGGCGCGCGCGCGCGCCCCTGTGGCCCGGAGAAGTCACGGGCCCACGGCACGGTCCGATTGGCACCAGCTGCGGCGCTCAATGAGCCGAGCTCGGTGACACGATGGCCGGCTCGGGTTTCGGCGCGTTTCCGTTGAGCGCAGCCGCCACTCAACGACGCAAAGCTCGGACGGAAGCGCGTACGCGCCGTGAAGAGAGACAGCCTGCTCCACCGTGCATGGCCTGCCCTGGGCCAAGCTAATGGCTGCGATGGCTGCGGTGCAGCGGTCGTTCCGCGTAACGAATACTCCGCCGAGAGAGAAAAAGGAGGTGAAAATAAGGTTCCCAGCCCATGCAACAGAGAGACAGTGGGGAGCGCATTGGCGCGCAATTGAAGTGGCTTTATATATACTAATACTGAGAAATTCGCACCGCCGTAGATCAGTCAACAATTTTAGAGATGCGGCCAGTACGGAGACTCAGTCGCTTAACGATGTAAGAGAGAAAGAGAGCAAGAACAGTGGAAGCAGAGTCTCACGTGGTTCCCACGGAAAACAGTGAACTAGCCCAAGTGAAATAGAGCCCGTTACGACAAAATTAGCACCGCTTGGACGCCGAAAATCTAAAGCAAATACGTAGTGCATTTTGAAGACAAAGCGAAGCGTGTCTCACGCTTGCTTCTCGATAATTAACGACACCTACAGCGCTGCATTCGAGAAAGTTTGAAGAAGAAAACGGCCAGAAAATACACAAGCAGCAACTATTTCATAAGCAAACCAATAAGGTCGCCAGGAAAGCACGCTGAGGGAGCGTATGCTGTTTGAGAACCTGTTGCAAAACTTGACACGAAGGTCTGAATTTGTGTCAAAGCTCCGGTGATATATGCTTTCTATCGTATAACTGAGTTTTTTTGGTGTTTGTTGTGCTATTCTATGAAGGTTTTCCATATTGAATCTGCCACATCAGCAATTATGTCCACGTCATGCAGTTCATGTCCACTTCTGTAAAAAGCCCACTGGGGTTGACAGTATATCAAAATAAATAAATAAATAAATAAATAAATAAATAAATAAATAAATAAATAAATAAATAAATAAATAAATAAATAAATAAATAAATAAATAAATAAATAAATAAATAGTCTTATCGCGCTACAACTAAACGGTCTGTGATGGTATATATATATAAGGATGGAATATTCATTCTGCTTGGAACTCCGGTAGAAGCCCTTGTGTCTGACATATCGTTCTCAGGTATCAGGTATAAAAAAGACCCCCACAAAGGTGTCCAACGCATCGACATCGATTCGAAGCGGCAAATAGAATCCACCGCGCACAACTTGCTCTGTCGACACAAACACTATACAAAAACACTAGGGAAACATATATTGGTCAGCTTCGGATCACGGTTTGATGCTGGAGCTCCTTTCTCCGAAATGCGGACCTGCAGCACCCCCTGAACGATGCCGTGCTCCGCGATGCTCACGACTCGCTGCATTGAGTTTGTTAGCTCCCTGCATTCCCCTTTTCTGCGCGACTTCTTCGCCCTAATGCGAGAGTGCACTTCTTATGTGGTCGAGCACCCGTTTAATTGACGGGTGGTTAAAACCGTCTGGCAGCGCACTTGACGTGCTTAGCGGCATCGAGGTCACTCTGGTGTCAAGGGACCAAGCGGCGGAAAACCAGACGGCGCGAAGGCGGCCAACATCGAAGCCTCCGGTACGGCGCACGAATTCTTCACAAGACATTCTTGACTATTCCTGTCATGCGGAGAGGTGTTGCGACCCGCGTGCTCGCGAGCTGTGAGGCAAAGCCAAGACGGGTGCCTGCGACAAATTTACAGCACCGAGCGGACTTAACGCCACAAACCGACCAAGAGACCTATTCGGAATAGGTATCCATTTGTCCTTTACAACATTAGTCTGCAAGGCTTCTTTTCATATAGTTATGAAGCCCATGCGGGCTGCGAAGGACACGGGCGCGAGTGCTGACATTGTTGAAGTATGTGTGTTTATTCGGCCACGTGATGGGCGCCATATGCGCGTGTTGAAAGCTCTACCTGCAACGCACATTGGCGGCACACAAGACGCCAGCTATACCGCGCAGGTAAGCCGTTAGGCTGGCGACTGTTACAAAGAAAATCGCACTCCGCTATAACGAATCGACGGCAACGAAGATTCCTTTACCCGGGTTAAACAGCAGCTTATTATTATACTCACAACATAACTGTATGCGTTGCCTTAATTGCGAAATAAACCTTAGAGGGCTGCCGATCAGGCTTGATCAGGCAGTTCAGACCTCATCAGAGCCACTGGTCGTGTTGCTAATAAACAAATATAAATCTCATTGCAAAACGTGTTTCATCATCGACAGATCAAAATGTACCAATACTTCTACCCCTACCAGCTAAGCATATGACAGCAGCTGGCCACTCACAGCTACATATATACAGAGCACAGCGACTAAATAACTACGAATTTACATCCGAAGTATCTTCATAAAAAGAGTTATGCCTCCTTTCGGTGTGATGGCCAGATTATGCGTTTGACTGAAGCGTTTTCGATTCCCTGGCAAGGAAGTGAAGACTGTGTTGAAAACTAACCAAGATATAATCAGCGGTTAAGCACAGAAGATTGCTGAACCAGCGAACTTTCAGCTCGATCGCTTTAGAAATCCATCGTTCCTTGTCCCCCACATTTTCCTACTCGTTTTCTATACATCATCTCTTTCGCTCCCTTTTCCCATCCCTGTCCAGCGCAGCGAAGGTGTTCTCCAACGCGACAATAGACGGTTGCAAGCGCTGCGTACATATTTCCAACATAAATATCACAAGAATGCGACGTCACCGTTGCACCGAAAAAAAAAAAAAAAAGGGAGGAGGGCACTCGAGCAAATTTGGCAACATAACTTGCACTAACTATATAGTATAGGAACGTCAGACTGAACCACAAAACGTTTTTTTTTCACAATAAGGGATGGTTGGGTAAGTTGGTGATGATTCGAGAACGTGATAAGAACATAGAGCGTTGACACTGAACATGTTTTGTTTGTTTTTTTTCGACTCCTTCCACGCAGATCAAGGCCCGAGTGTCTAAACACGTCGGCAAGCTGAAAGCGGCGAAACTCGTAGGCAGCAACGACCCCATTCAACGCTAATGACAGCCTCAGAGGAGGGTGGCTGCGGGAAGCACAGTAGGTACACAGTTTCTCCTGGATCTCGCGCCCTTTTCCACGCCCTCGAGAGAGAGAAAAGCCCCGCCTCCCAACGGCACGTGCTTCGGGTTCGGGTGAACGCCTCTCGCAAAGCTGCTCGCCGCACGGCGGACAGACACAAGGACATGCATCACATTGCATGCGCAGATAAGGCGGCGAATGCGACGTCGGCACGCCACATCGCCGCGTGCCATCGCTGCATGGCTCACGGAGATGCGCAACTTGGAGACGGCTCCATGTCCCTCCACCAAACCTCCGCTTGCTCTCTCTCCGTCTCCCTGCCCCACAAAGTGCGGGAAATGCGCTCAGTATAGAAGCGCCACCGACATCTGCCAGCCGAGGTTCGTTTCGGAGACTCCCGCAAAAAAAAGAGTCTATCCTAACTTATTATGTGCTAAAGCAATGCGCCTCATGAGCTGCTTGAAGGAGGGCTAAAAAAGGTGAGATTAGTCTTTTAACTTGCTATGATGAAAGAAAAGGTGCAGTAACAGTCTCAAGAAACTGAACGAAATATATATATATATATATATATATATATATATATATATATACACACACACACACACACATTTACCGTAGTGGTGCGGTCCACGATATTTCGGACTACCTCGGGTGGTTAATTATAGTGAACACCTCACTATCCCCCAAACCAGAGTCCTCCGTATAATTCAATCAAATGCCCTCATTACCCCGGCGCGCCTCTCCCTTTATCACATGCGAGCTGACCCCTCGTGCCCTAACTGCCCCTCCATCTACGCAAATCTTGAACACTGTCTTTTCCTCTGTCCTGCCGCCATACAATCCTCACACTATCCCTACCCTCCACCTGTATCCTGGCGTGCCAGCTGGCTGGAATCTTCACCGAAAGACCAACTAGCCTTGGTACAACAGGCAGCCGACCGAGTCCTGAATAAAGTGCATTACTACTACTACCCACACATCGAATGAGAGTCGTGTATACATTTCGCTTCCATCGAGGCGCGGCAGCCGCGGACCGGCTCCGATCTCGAGACATCGTGCTAACTCAGTAGCCGAAAGCAACAGCGAATTTAGCCCTTCCGAAGACCAAATATTTGTATATAAGTCGCCGTAAGCAGTAATCCCTCAAAGAACACACCACTGCTCTCCCTGGTAAACTCGACGTCAACCTCAGTTTGCCTCAGCATGAGCAACCATTCCTCCAGATACCTAAATGCTACAGTTACTCCCATTCTCCACCGTTTTTGGCGTAATTACGCGCCGCTAACCTTTATCGCTAACTGAGTTCGCAGACTTAAGCGTCAATGCGGGCAAATTACGGCGCTCTCACGTGCATATCCACCCACACTTTGGATATATAGCGTATATATAGTTATCAAAAATGCCGAGAAACTTTTGAAGCGGAAAAATAGTCATGAAGTGGTTAGAAATTGCAGATAATAACAACAAATGGCGAGCAACACAGATGCCGACTTGTCGGAAGCGACGAGGTACTATGCTGAAATATACACTATCACGCAAAGGCCCTATAACATTTTTGACATGCGTGCACAAGCCACGAAACTTGCAAGAGTGGTAGGCAATAAAGTATATACATTGAAACTGTACTTCGTGTTTTCTCTATGAAATGTAACAACTTTCATTTACGTGCCTGCATTAAAAAAATAAAAGGAAATCGGTAGGACTGATGAAAGGGGGAGGAGCTATAGACTCACTTTCCGGCTACGCCATGGCGTCGGCGGCTCGCGCCAGGTTAACACGCGACGAAAGCGCTTAAGCGGTCCCGCCAACGCGGCCAATATGGCGACGACAGATGCGCGCTCCGCCCGCGCAGACCCAGAACGTCAGCGAAAGGCAATCGGGTGACGACAGGCACTCGCGAGCTCGAGGGAAAAAAAAAAAAAAGAGTAAAATAACGCGTACTCGAGAACTGCGCGCTGCAGAATATTCCAACACAACCTATATGGCAACATAGTGGGACTGCAGCGCGGACACTTGGCGCTGTGCTCGCATGCACTTTCTCCAATGACGGACGCTCCGGACCTGACAGAGGCGCGTCGCCTCGACGAAGTCTTCTGCAGTCAACCACGGCTGACAGCGTGCAGCATGCGCTCAGCAACTCCGGCTCGTACAAGGTGAGAGCCTCAGCGTCGGGCACGCTTCGGCAGCGCGGGACTTTTGCAAAAGTCGTCACGGCCTTCCTTTCCCAACACCGCGCGGAACTACCCAGAAGTATGCGCGTACGTGTGTCTGCCTTTCGACGCTTCTCCCACCCTCTCCGACCCTTTTCTTTTCTTTTCTTTTTCTTTTTTTTTTTTTTTTCTACGCGTCATCGTTGGCGTGCGATGTCGGCCAAAAGCTGTCTCTTCCCAGAGCCGCGGCCCGCTTGAAAGTGCGCGCGCTTCGGTCTCGAAACGAGGCGGCGGCACGTGCGCTTCCCCGCGCTCTCCCTTATTTATTTCCTTCCTGGCTCGTTATTCTAGCCGACTCGTTTAGACATTCAAGGCCCCGGCGTTCTTCTCCGCGCAGAGTGGCGTCTAAAAAGGAGTATAGCTCCTTCTCGTGGCGGCAGCGGCGGCGTTGGCCCTGTTTACCCGCCGGGCGAGTGGCACACAGCGAGGCACCAAAGCGTCCCAGCACAAACGTTCCGCTGATCCGGAACGGTGCAGCGTCAGGGAGGCTACGCGGACCGGCATCGGCCAATCAGAGAGCGAACGTCATGACGATAAAACACTCCGTACGCTAACAACCGTTTCTGGCTGGCTGGCAGCCCCTAGAGGGGATCTGGCTGGTATACAGACGGCCAGGATCTCAGCCAATCAGGCGCAGTCTGTACTCGCCAAAAACTTTGAGAATCACATCGCTGATTGGCTGACGGACGTTGCGGCTAATACAGCACTGCATGGTAAAGGATAAAGACCGTAGAGCTATACGGCGTCGCTCGTCGTGCACGCTGCGACGTGCGGGTAAACAGAGCGGCCGAGGACCGCCAACTCGGCGGCGTTTGACTGATGGTGCGGTGGCGGAAGGCAGCCAAACGCTTTAACCAGCCACTTTGCTCGCTGGTTTACGATACGCGCGTGCAGACTAAACCGCGTACGCATTAAGTGCTGCGGGCCAGTAAAAAGCAGAACCCCGGCTGGGCGCAAGGGAAAAGGGTTCCGAAACTTAACAGCGATAAAACAACGCTTCTGCCGGCCATAAATTTAACTGCAAGCATAGAAGCTCGCATTCAACACGCTGAGGATCGCGGAGGGGCCGGCGACGGTGATTAACGTTGCGACCTACGCGACACTAACGCAATGACGAGGATATCGAATGCCCCTGGCTATCGTTGCCGCGGCATCCTTTTTCAAAACTATATATAACACCTCGGCACTGGAGCCGACCGAAATTAGCGTAGAAACTCCATGCACGAACCAAACTCGAGCCGGACCTTGCACCGTAATAGGCAAGAAAGTTCGCTACCTTCGCATTCAAACGCTTCCACGGGGAAGAATATATATATAAGAATGCGCAAAACATGCGCTTTTATCTCATATTTACGGAATAATCGAAGGCTGAATCTGGAAAATGTGTTCTATTTAGTAGTAGTAGTAGTAGTACTAGTAAGTGGTTTTTTATTCAAATCTGCTATCTAACCATCTGAAGCGCCTGAAATGGAGCGGCGGAAGCAAAGGGATAGGAATAGGGAGAGGAAATTAAAGAGGCGATCCACAGGAAGAAAGGAGAGTGTAGGTTAAAAATGGAAAGGTAGCACAATACATCGATACAGGGCAACAGTAGAATGTTTGGGGCCCGCCCGTGATTGGTCTTTACCCTTTTTTCGAACTTCTCCACGTACAAGGTCAATGCGTTCGTGATTCGCACTCGTGATTAAAGCCAGCATGTGAAGGTTAGCCGGTTGTCCTATAACTATAGTAGCAACAAGGTGAAGTGCTGGACGCTGCACAAACGTTCCGCGCACTGCCCTATGAACCGGACAAAAGGCGCCTCCGTTTTCTGCTCACCTGCAGTACACGCACCAGCAGAAACTGGTCGCATGTCATGCTCAGATTCGGACTTTTTTACCTGGTGTGACACCAACCTAGTTTAGGCTGGTTTATATTGCGCAGATAATATATTTCAAGTAGCTGTATTCAGGTCTACTACACATACTGACATAAACGGGCTGTTAATTGTGTATATCAGAATATGGACGAATGTTTTTTTTTTCCTCCGCTGTGTGAGCAACAAATCCGACTCAGAGGTACCCGTAGATAGATGACGCAAGCAGCGGTAGTAGTCATACACGGAAAGCTGCAATAACCGAAAAATATTGGTGCTATACAGGCGACTGCTTCAGTTATTGCATTAGAATGCGTCGTCTTCGTGTATACTCCTCGTTCTCAAGTTCGAAAGGTGTAGCCGTTGTTACGACCGTGCATCATCCGCACTTGAGCGCTCTATTGTTCGCCTGTGGGCATGGATAAGTGCTGTGGATATGTGGTGTTGGTACAATGGCTCTAAGTGAGCCTGTTTCCAGGAATCCTGTTTTGTAAGCCTGTTTTGCTTTGTGGACACCCTGCAAATGACAAATTGACCCTGTCAAGAGAACGTCTAGAAAAACACAAAGAAATGTCCCCCTGCGGGAAATAGCCGGAAGTGCTTTCTTTCTTTTGTTCACCCTTCCAGTCGAGAAGCGCCATCGTCCAGTGAGGAATGCCTACTATCTAAAGGAGACGACAGAGTGACATGTCCGCTGACTTGCAGGACAAGAAAGGAGCATGACGCATACGGCCATTAGATGATTTCCCGGGAATGCAGGAAAGATTTGCAATTGCCGGAAAGGGACAATGCTGGAAGCGTATGCGGCGCGCACGTGCACTTGGGTTTCTGAGAAGTAAATCCACTTGCCGGAACCAGCCTATCGCTTCTTGGCTGAAGAATAGAAATGTACCTCTTCGCCGTTCCCAAGCTTTTCCCGCCAACAAGTGACCAGGCTCAACGAAACAATGCCGGGCCAGTCAGTGCTTCAGACCATCAGTGCAGTGATGTGTTCGATTGGATGCCGATATCTGAGGGGCGTGCCCTGGATTTGGTTGGTCAGCATCTTCAGAGAGGGGCTGGACATAGGGGGTTTTAAGGACGCTGCAGAGCACGAAATGGCTCTGAGCCCTGGGTAAACGGCTCATCCAGTCGCTTCTCGCTATGAACTCTTAACGCTTGCCATTTTGCTGATGTACCCTTCTTTTTCTTGTAAATAATCTTGTAAACAAGTTTTCTCAAAGTGCCATTAGACCTGCTTGTATATATTTTACCAACTTCGAAGATTCAATCCTTCATTAACCCCGAGTCTCTGCACGCTACCAAGTGAAGGCCGGGTCGACATAGCCCCAGCGTCACGACACCGTGCGAATTTCGTAATTTAGCATCCTTAAGATTTGCACTTTAGCTCTGGAGCTTTACCCGAGTATCTTAACCCCGCAGAACACTGAGGAGTTTTGTATGACTGTTATTATTACGTGTGCAGAGTAAATACGTTTTTTTACTAATGTTTTTTCTCAGGCGTTGAAGTTTCCATCATCGTTAATCGATTGCCCGCTAAGCGGCCTAAATATGTTGGCTCGCTGTGTCATCGATATCCCGCATCTGTGATGACTCGAGTTATTTAAAGTGGTCCTGGGTCCACACTGGGCATGAGGAGATGGAGACACCGACTCGGGCTATAATTTTAAACACATTTAATTAAAAAAAAAAAAAACTGGCTTAGTTTCGTTTACGGCTGGCCGTCACTGCATGGGATGCGTCGCTGCGTATTGTTTGCCGATGCAGCTCGGAACATTTCAATATCTCAATACTCGCTGTTCTGTCGTCGCGTATCTGGTGCACCAGTTTGTGGCATAACGCGCTCTTCTTCAGCTTCACATGAGCCCTGCGGAGGAGCGACGCTTACAACTTCCGAGTAAGCCACGTAATGTGAAACCACACAAGGAAGCTTTGAACAAAAGGCAGATCGGTTGGTTCATATTAAGAAATACAACAGAGAACGAAATTCTGCAATAGGCCCTGTGTTTCCCCTTTACTTATCAGCCCTAAAAAGCATCGCACTCTCTGTGGGGGCCGAGGTCGCTGAAGTGCACGACCGGCGTTCGTCGCGAGAGCTTGGTTGTCGAGCTCGGGAACGGGTTCTATGGCCGCTACGGCATGGTGCAAACGTAGAGATGGCTCCAACCAGCGGTACGTAGGTTTAATTTAGCGCTCAACGAGCGCCAGCAATAACGGAGTCAGCGTTTATGTCATTGTAAGCGTCATTACGTAAAGGGGGAAAACAGTTGGAATCACAGCGGCGGAAAAGAAAAAAAGAAAAAAAAAAAAACTCTACAGAAAACCTCTATCTTAGAATCTAAATATCTCAGCAATATATTCCTTCTCATTTGCGGCCGGGCAAGCGACAACAAAGTTACGAAATGCCGCACTATCGTATTTTGATAACGCAAAAGTTGTGACAGAGATACCGGCAGTGTTTCTTTAAGGTACACGATCACACGACAGCTGATGAGCAGCTACGCGCTCTTTTCCTTAGAAACGAGCAACTGCGCTCGGAAGTGAATCGCGCTATACGCCACCAAGAAACGAAATCCGGACAGATGGGGCAAGAGAAAAAGGACTGCCGCGCTGACTACTGCCGTCACACCAACTCGATCAAAAAGTTTTATCGAACTCTCATCCGTTGGGGTCGGGATTTCGTCTAAGGTCGGTGCTTCGCTCATCAACGTGGTCGAGCACAACATGCGAATCTGGACAAACCCATACTTCGCATCGTTTGCATCCACTATCTGCCACGCCCGCTATGCGGCGCACATATAGCAGTAGTAGTAAAGACTTATTGAGTAAAAGACTTTATTGAGTAAAATACTTTATTGCACATAGTATATGTACACGCAGCAACTCGAGCTTCAGCTTTGCGAACCGTATTCTGGGCTGGAATCGGGCGCCGCTAGCTCCAAGCGGCCCGCGCGACTGGAGCCTAGGCTGAAGCGGTGGCGTTGGCAGCACTGCCGCGTATTTAGCGCGTGCGGCGGCGGCGGCAGCGACCACGAGGACTCCAGGCGCGCACCGTAAATCTCGGCGGCGGTGCGAGCTCGCGCGGCGCTGTGACAAAAAGGCGCGGCCCCTAAATCAACGCCCACGGTACGGACCCCTCCCTCCTTTCCCTCCTTCTCATCTACTATCCTGCGCTCACCAGTCTCCAACACCACCATCAGGAGGAGAGGACGAGTTTGGAGTGGAAGGTTTCGGCGTATGTACACCACGCCGAGGCCAAGGCGACGTTATTTCCTCGCCTCGAGAGTGCCGAAATACGGTCCTGACACGGCTGAGACATCAGGCTTCCAATGCGTGATTATTAATAACGAAGGACAGCCCTCTTGATGGAAACAGACCAGGAATTCGAACCAAACGACCAACATATAATGTTAGAGGAGGTCAGTATAACTGTCGACTAGAGAGCAGAAACTCGATGTTTCCTTAAAAAGATATACTATACAGAATTTGCTGCAATCAGGGCGCCACTAAATGCGTTCACCCTCAAGTTCAATTAGATGCGCGCTTCGCCGCGTTGGATGAGGAAAGGACGCCAACGAACGGAAACATAGTTAATCATGGCCATAAAAAATAACAGGCATACTATTTGGCAGTGGAATTGTCGCAGACACCGCCGCAAAAGGCCGGTTCTGCAGCAATCCCTTAGTGGCAAAGACAGTCTGGAAGCAATCGCATTCCAAGAAGTGGGAATACAAGCCAGCCTAACGGGGTATTGAGCTTTCTGTACGGAAGGAGAGAAACTGCGGGCGGCTAAATTAATTAAAAGAAACAATAGCAATCAGGCATGACACGGAGGTTAAAAACATTGACCACGTCTTCGTCAAACGCACACCAAACAAGAAGACAGAATGAAACCTTTCCATCCTGAATGTATACAGTACTCCGCGGCAAAGAAAGGCCAAATTCGGCACGTTTTACCAAGAGACTGAATATTGCCAAAAACAAGCGTTGATCGTGGTATATAGGCGACATAAACGTTCCACACCCAGCGTGGGACGGCAGGCAAGAAGATATAAATGGCCGGATCCTCTGGCAAGATGCGCAACAGGCAGGTCTAACGCATGCTAACAGACCCACAGAATCCGACCCGAGGCGGAAACAGCGTGACTGGAAACACTCCTCCGGAATTGACCTTTCTCAGCCATTTCAATGACGTCACAAGGTGTAACACGAAAACCTAGACAGTGACCACTACATTGAAACGGCGGTGGAAACAGGACCACGAAAAACCAAAAGGCAAGCTAGGCTGCACTAGTGGATTGGGAAACCTTCAGAGGAATCAGAAGCCGAACAGAAAGCGGAGAAATTACAAATATAGAAGAGTGGGCAATAGCGCTTCGGGCAAATGTTAAAGAAGCAACAGAGGTACCCGAAGAAGCAGGTCTGGAGGGGTAGACAGCCGTCTTCTGCACTTAAGGCCGGTCAAAAAAGGATTAGAGAAGATAATAAAACAACAAAGATGGAACAGGACCGTACGCCTTATAGAATGGCCCGATTCAACAAATAAATAGAAGAATATGCACTTTAGCTATGTAGACAAAATTGGGAGTCTACATGCAATAGCACAGAAAGATCCATACGAAAACCTGGTAGCTACTGTACGCTCCCTCTAGAAGCCGAAATGTTGCAAGTCTGCGCCGAAGCAAAACTTCAAAATTATTGTCCATTCCTACGAGGGGCGGAAAAGGAACTCCCTTGAAGAACTATAGGCACGCGCTATGTGGGAGCTCCTGTCACTGAAGTACTCCCAGACGATCACGGACCGCCAAGCCGGGACCAGAATAGATCTCCCACAGAAGAAACAGTAGTCAGGGCTGAAATTGCCCGCCTTAAAACAGTCAGCAGCGGGGCCATAGATGGACTGAGCAACAAGATGCTAAGAATTCTGGACGAAGACTAAATCGATACTCTCGCAAGATACATGCAAGATTGCTGGTGACGAGGACGACTTCCGACCATCTGGAAGAAAGCGCAGATCGTCATGATCCCCAAACCTGACAAAAAGCTACAGATTGAAAATCTGAGACCAATTTCTTTGACATCGTGCGTGGGGAAACTCACAGAACACGTGATCCAGACAAGACCAAACGGATTCATGGAAGATAACGGACTCTACCTCAACTCTACTGGCTTCAGACCTGGTCACGGAGAAGCTATAAGAAACCTTGAAGGTTGCACTGAGCAAACGATACGTCTAATTAGACGCATCGCTAATCGCAAGTTGGGCATGAGAGAAGCCAACCTCATAAGACACGTACAGGCTTTTGTCATCAGCAGGATCGCCTACGCTGTCCCAACTGCGAGAAGGCTAATATTAAAGCAATCACAAACCGGCTAAAGAAGCTGGGGTTCTGCAATACGCTGGCAGAAGTGATAGAGGCCAACCAAATCTAACAATACGAAAGACTGACAAAGACCCGGACGGGAAAAAAAGATACTGCTAAGACTTGGCATTCGATATGGAAGCCAGGGAGACCAGAAGACGGATGTCCCGATGGAAGTCAGGAAGTGCTTTAAAAAATCCGCCCGCTGCCACGGAACATGGATCTAGAGCATCACCAGAAAAAAAGGAAGAGGATATACCAAGGAAGACAGGACGTGACGCTGCCGAGTATGAGGACAGACATGTTATGGTTGCGGTAGTAACAGATGATGGACAAAACCTAAGAATAAGTGGCTTGGCCAGAACGAGCTTAGCTGACACGGCTTAAGAGGTTGCCATTGCCCTTGCGATAGCAGGGACAACGGTTACTATACAATTATAACTGATTCGAAAACAGCAATATGCAATTTTCTCAAGGGAAGAGTCTCTCCACAGGCAAAGAGGATACTGGAAACATGTCAGGATGATAGACTGATCCGGCTATATGGGTACCAGCCCCCTCCCAGCTTCAGGGAAATGAGGGAGCTCATAAGCTTGCCCTCGGTCTCACCTTTCGGGTAGGCTCTGACCTTCAGTACGCTCTTAGCAGGGACAGGCTAGTCAGCTATAAAGAGATTACAGAGCACTATCTGCTGAACAGGGTAGAATACTCAGCGGCAGGTAGGACACTAAATCTTATCGTAAAACAATCGCGGAGGAGGAAGGCTGTTCTATAACTGTTATTATCGAAGCTCGATCACTACTAGAGTGGTGCCAGTTTCACAACGGATGTACCCGATATCCCACAATGACTGTGCTGGTCGGGACACATCCTCACGCTGGCCCTTTCTGACCACACCAATCACGCTTTGTTCTTACTGATCCTTTCACTAGCAGTGCATTGGTATTCCGCTATAGCAATTAGCGAGTTTCCGACTTTAGAAAATTCGATTCCCCGCAGTGCACGCGCACTCTCGGGAAAGTGCAAAAGCCGACACGCTGCTCGAACGGACGGATCGCCGCGCGTTGCCGCAAAACGCGGAATATGGGACACTCACTTCGTGACGCCAGGAAGATCTCGAGTGCGATGTTCTGCAGGAGGTAGCGCCTCGAGAAGATGGCCCGGATCTCGGAGAAATGCCACTTGCCATGCACATGGTCGCAGTACTTGATCGCCTGCGCACAAGAGAGGGGAAGGAAAATAAGCGAAAGGATCAGGCGAGGGCACAAAATGTTTCCTTTTTTTTATATGTACTCTTCTTGCTTTATTTTCCGGAAAGTACCAGTACCCAGACAACGTTACAGCATGCACGCGAGTACACACGCATGTATACAGTATCCCAGAGTACACACATGCACTCACAGAGTACGCAACGCAAAACACAACCTCCTTTTAAGAGATGCCGTGCATGTTTGACAGGGGCTCCTTTTTTTAATGCCGCTTTGTCAGGCCTCGAGGCGCTGCTGCAACGGACACTGCGGAGCACGGTGTGAACTGCGTAAGCCTCGAAGCGTGTGTGCTTTAGCTGTGTCTGTGTTGTTCGCTGTTAGCTTGAGGCCCTTTCGCGCCCGTGTCAGCGGTCAGCGCGGGCGCTATACAGCAGTTAATCGCAATCGGAGTGCCACTCACTCGTGTGAGCGCGCACGTATGGCGCGAGATGCTCACAGCTATTGCACGACACGGCGACCGCCGCGCGCCACACAAATGGCGTGACCACTAACCAGAAAAAAACAAAACAAAAACAATAAAGGTAATGGTCGCTGTTCCGTGCGCGGAGAAAGAAAACTCGCGAAGAGCGCACGTGAGGTGAGGCGTCCACAGACGCGGTGCTGCTTCCCGCGGCCTCGTTTCCCCAGCGACCGGTGGCAGATTGAAACGCGTGTCGCTGCAAACCGCACCTACAGCACCGCTGCCGCGGAAAAGACGGGTGGCGGCGAGAGGCAGTCCCGCAATTTTCTAATCGCACCGGGACATCAATCAGCGCACGCGGCCGGGCGGGCGGACGGGAGCGCACTCGCGTGCCCTGGAAGCGTGTGTTGCTCGCTAGACAACCGCGCACTGTGGGGAAGCGGCCGCGCTGTGGGCGCGGTTAGACTACACTACACGTTGAAAGATTGGAGGCTCGCGCACGTTAGCAGGACAGGAAAGGAAGACAGCCGGGGCCGAAATGTTTCGCTTCCATCCTACTTTCCCTTGTGGAGGTGGCTCGCCACTTCACGGACAGGCGTTAAAACGTGCTCACCCCCCCCCCCCCCCCCCCCCCCCCTCTTCCTCTTCTGTATGTTATCCCCCTACAATTTCCGCCCGTCTGAATCGCGCAGCACGCCCGTGGAGTCCTCTCGGTACAGCGCGCCACACATGAACACAGTTGCGCGATGCGGCAGGCAGATTGGACCTCGGGCTCCTGGTCGCGCCAGCCCGTGGCTCCGAACTTAGCACGCGACTCGGGCGCGCGGTTCGCAACGATGCGGCGCCAGACCCTGTAGAAGGAAAAAAAAAAAAAAAAAAAAAAAAAGAACTCGCGGTAAGCGCCGCTGTTATTCGGAGTGCGTTCATTAGGCAGCACTCCATATGGGATGGCGGCGGCAACGATAGCATCGTAACAGGAACCGGCGCAGCGCGTAATCGTTCCCGTTCATCGGCGCCGCGTGGTCTTTTCCCTCCCGCAGGGCGCCCTGGGTGGGTGTCCCGCTCGCACGCAGCGGCGGCGGTGGTAGCTGGTATACGTGAACCGGGCGTCGCTGCCGAGGCGCTGAGCGGGGCAGGAATAGACCACTCAGCGAGCCGTCCATCTCTGTGTGTACCCCGTTGTGCGGACGAACTGTGAGGCGTCGTGGAGCGCGCGTGTTCGCTTTCTCACGCGCTCCCGCTGGCGATGGAGCGCGACGAGTGAGGCGCACAGCAGCAGAAGTCGAGAAAAAGCGGAGATAATGCGCGAAAACATTCTCAGGTTTTCTACCATTCCCCGCAGCGCAAGAAAAAACAGCGAAAGACGTAATGTTTTTTTCTTCGTTCCTCCCTGCCAGTCTCGTCTGGACTGCTACGCCAAGCACGCAGGAGCCAGGATGCATTGTCGAGGTCACTGAGGCCGAAATCCTCTTCACAAGCAGGAAAACACTGCAGTGTTCGGCCGCGCTCGCCGTGATGCAAGAGAAACGTTTTATCGACGTAAGGGCAGTGGAAACCGCTAAATGCTCTCTACGACGAATGAACCCAGGCCTATGCGGGATTGAGGTCAAAGAAGAAAGTTGTATAGAGAGCTTTAGCGCTAGCTGCCGATATTGCAGATAAATGCCACAATTTTCATGCCCTTCCCAAAACGTTCCTTCCAAAGTGCATCCAGCAAGCCGAACTACTTCCTCACGTAAAGCGTCCCAGCCTCGATAAACCTTGAGGACAGAGCAACATGGCTACCGCTCGTTTTCAGATAGGAACCTCCGCCTTCTGGTAACTTTCTTCGACAAGGCCCATTTCATTCGTAACAAGAATAAAGGAAACAAATCGCGTGTCAGCTCCCCACGCAGTGGGTACATTCTCGGGAACGACGCTGGAGCTCGCAGCCCAGAACCGGGAAGATAGGGAGGGGGCTCTAATACGCAGCACATAGCGAGGCGTATTAGCCTTCAGCTCCGTCGCCGACGGCTCTGACGTCAGGCCGGAGCAGCATCCCCTCTGCGGATGAGGCGCATCAGGCGAATCCAATCGGAAAGGAAAAGTGCACCATGCCAAAGCGCCGCTCGCAGGTCAGCGCAGCGCGCTGTTTTAACCGACAGCGCGCACGCAGCAGCGTCCATTATGTCCCATCGTCCTCCTCCGCAGACTGCGAAGCACGCGTTTCAGACTGAAAAAGGGTCGCCGGCGGCACGCTAGTGCTCCAGCGAGAAAGCGTAGTGGCGCGCACTAATCCGGTTAGGGCGCTGCTTCCCGCCGCTGCTTGGGGGCGGCGGCACGCGTGTTGCAGTGCGCAATCACGTGATCGATACAGCCGGGGCTCTAATTCGATTTCGACTCCCCATCCAAACCACATTAGCCTGACGCGGCCCTGGACGCGCGCAGCGCAAAGCGCCCCGAGGCAAGTTTTCCTCTCTGGCGGCGGCTCCGTGGCGTCAAAAGCATAACGTCCGATAGTTGTCCCAAATTCGCGTCCTGGCAGGACAAAGTGTCGCTTGCGTACGAACAATCGCAGCCGCTGCCGCCTCTCGTTCAAATACTAACAAGAAACTTTCCGGAGTATACTTTTCCGCGTGACGAAAATGCTCCATCTATAAGTGGGCCAAGTATTTTTAATAGGATTTAAGTCTTCGGTCGTCGGCGTATGCTCCCACGGTCACATATAGACGACCAAATTCCATGGCCCATCATGTCCAAGACAAAGAAAACGATCCTGAGCTCTGGTA
Source organism: Amblyomma maculatum (assembly GCF_055883805.1). Lineage (NCBI taxonomy): Eukaryota > Metazoa > Arthropoda > Arachnida > Ixodida > Ixodidae > Amblyomma > Amblyomma maculatum. The sequence goes on along the minus strand of NC_139347.1, from coordinate 52,051,396 downwards.
TGTGTTCCCTTATTTATATGCATGGTATTCAGCATAGTCCGCGCCTTACTGTTGGGAACCACAAAGGCATGCATGCATGACGAACATCCTGTTCTGGGCATCTCAGCTCGAACCGTTCATTGAAACAAGTGCTGGGCTGTATTCAAGCTCACCATATACACAGTCTCTATGACCTGTGCGTCACTCTCAATGAGAAATTCCACCTCCGCTCAACGGCCCATATGTACAGTGAAGGCCCGACCACCGCACGTTATACGGAGTACAAAGGTAAGTTAATGGGCGCGCCAATGTGTAGCGGATAAGGTAGCACTTTCATTGGTTAACAAAACAGTCGAGCAAGACGGCACCCTGGCCTATGCAACGTGCACGATTCCCCTTCCACACACAAAAAGGCAAATAAAGTTAAAATATTTTTTTTTATTCGAACATCTCTATCATGCTTCTGCTCTATTGGGCTACTACGTAGGTGTGTGTGTGTGTGTGTGTGTGTGTGTGTGTGTGTGTGTGTGTGTGTGTGTGTGTGTGTGTGTGTGTGTGTGTGTGTGTGTGTGTGTGTGTGTGTGTGTGTGTGTGTGTGTGTGTGTGTGCGTGCGTGCGTGCGTGCGTGCGTGCGTGCGTGTGCGTGTGCGCGTGGAGGAAGAGGAGATATAGCTGTTACGTAGCTCGGCGCATGCCCTCCTCTCGTACTATGCGATAAACATAGGGCGCTTCTTTTTTGGGTAAAACCAGATGTTACCCAATTATTGCACTCCAAAGCTGTTTTAAAGCTTGTTGATTCATAGCGAGGATGAATTTTCGGGAGAGTTCGAAAATTAAGAAGCGAGATGTTGAAACACAGACAGAATCATTGTCAGTTTAAGCGGATACACTGACGACGTTTTGTTCCACCGCTCTTGCTAGCTTAAAATGGCCTCTCCGATCTAACGAACGTTTTAGTAGTATGAAAAGGCAAGTAGGACTTATTTGGACATGAATGTGAAGCAAGAACTTCAAGATATATTAATTAATAAAAAAGAAGGATGCCTTATTTCGTCATAGTTTTCAGTGAACTTTTCACTGCCATATCATTTTAGAAATAACGGGCAACAAAATCACGATCTTTTGAGCCGTGCCTAGAAATGAGTGGTGATCTTGCTTTTGCATCTGATGCAAATAATGATCCAGTGATCCAGGAAGAAATATCGTTAACCTTATTAGCTATTTATTTCTGAATTAATTCTCGTACACATATCTGGGGTGGGAAAGAGAAAATGGCATATCATGAGTCCCGATATGGAAGCTAAAAAAAAAGTAAGAAAAAAAAAACGATACACACCACAGCCAAACGGCGGATGCGCGAATGAGCGAGCGTCTAGATATCCAGCATCGGTTTCAATATGTTGTTGTTGCTATTGCGACTGAAGGAAGAAGGAAAAGAAAATGACCACGCCAGGGTGGCGCAGTGGTTATGGCGCTCGACTACTGTTCCCAAGGAAGCGGGATCGTCGGCGGCCGCTTCTAGATGGAGGCGAAAAGCAAGGCGCCCGTGTGCTGTGCGATGTCAGTGCACGTTAAAGAACCACAGGTGGTCGAAATTTCCAGAGTCCTCTACTACGGCGTCTCTCATAGCCTGAGTCACTTTGGGACGTTAAACCCCACAAACCAAACCAAAAAGAAAATTCACGGGCCTGCTACTGGCTCTGTAGCCGAACCACCTCCGCTAAAGCATGGTGGAGTATGCCACCTGGAGCACAGCTATAAAGGAGAAACTTCACATCTTCACTCGGGAAAAAAGCACCGTGTTCAGCATTACTACGCGTGCACCACGCCTGGGACTGCATCCACGCTCGTCCGCGACTTCACTCGGTTGAGCGACGCACCGGAAACACCGGTGCGGTAGAAAGCCCCGAGCGAAGAAAAGCCAACTGTCACGCAGGTCGCGAAGGCGAGTGTCCACGGCACACCACGCGCGTGCATTTCCGATAACTAAATCGTAAATTCGCTGCCTGTCGATGGAGCTCTATCACTGCAATCGCTGGTGACCAGCACAGTGATCGCGTCGGAAGAAAAACGCTTTGCGATCGAATGCGGAGACAAAGACGAGTAGAGGCGCGCACGGCTCCGGCAACGTTCCTCGGCAAAACAGAAGCCAAAGAGGAAATGACGCCCGAGTCAAGAGAGGAGCAGCTACGAGGAGACTGAGCAAATTAACTGATGGGCCGCGCGCAGACGGCTACGTGGACGATTGGGAGAGGGCGAGGGTTCGCGACCGGGCGCGTGCGCTCCGACGAACTGCGCACGGACAGCGAGCATCACCGCAGCTTCGGCGTACCGGAGACAGTCGCCGGCTGGCGCTTGCTGACAAACGGCGAAGGCTCATCAGATAAAAACGACGAGACCCGGTGTCCGCGAGAGACGGACTGCACCTCCGACGCAACTGCAACGGAAGAAAACAAAAACAAAAAATAGTCTCGCAGGACTCCTTCTTCCCATGCATCGCGGAGCCTTATCGGTGGCCGGCATCCCGCGGTCCGCTCCCGCCGCCGAGAAGTTCGCAGAGCCTCTTCCCTTGTTAGTCCCGGCTTCATGAGCGCCAGCAACAGCCGCAGGAGAGGCGCCAGCGAACGCAAAAGCGGACGGGACAGAGACGGCGCTCAATCTGCGCAGCAGCGCGGTCTCTAATCTCGATCCTGCATCTCTCCTCCTCTTTTCTCAGTTGGCGGAGAATATAGAGAGAAACAACGGAGACATGCGGAGACCTCCATCCTTCCTTCTTTCCTGGCTTCTCTTGTTCTTTTTTTCTTTTTTTTTTTCCCCCCACTGCAAATAGCCCCGTCGACTCCGATGTGGAGACGATTCTTTTCCGCCAGAAAAAAAAAAAGAAAAAAAAAAAGAAAAGGGGGGGGGGGGGGGGGGGGGTGGGTCTTTTAGTCTTGCGTATGTGGAAAGAGAATCGCCGCTCATACGTGGGATCAGTTTACCCGCCTTGGCATCCCAGGAGAAACATCGCCACCAACGAAATGCAAACGCCGCTGCGCCGTATACTGGTCAAGGCAAGCGCGCGTCTCTGAGCGACCGGTCCGCAATTACTCATTTGGATCGAGGGTATATGTCTTACGCTGGCAGCGATTCAATCATACGAAGCAATCTGATAGTTCCTGCTCGGCTCCGTTGCGTTTCGCATTTATTTCAAGTTCGGGCGCAACATACGGCGGTCGCAATGAATCCGCACTGAACAAGAATTATTCGGTTGCGTGTATAGTCAAGACTCACCTGCGCGTTAAGGTGAACGAACAGCTTTGCTGCGCGCACGAAGTTTTCTCAACAGTGTCCTACGGGCGAATTTTTAACGAGGATAAGGAAGAGGTAGAAACAAGCACAGGCGTCGGCCTCGAACTATGAACCAGGCACACAGCTGTCACATATTTTCAATTGAATAACTTTGGCATTTCTCCAATGCAGAGCTGTCAAACCATGTGCATTGGCTGCTCCTTAGTATAGCTTTTAGTGTGTCATGACTCACCACTTTTGAGAGTCATGAATAGACATTAGTCATGGTCATCACTTTTACTTACACAGGCCATGGACTTCATAGTTAGTAGATATCTCCGATCGACTGACCCATGACTCATGACCTAAACTATAATGACTCATAATGACATGACTAAGCATGTCATGACATTTATATACCACTTTTAATTACACACACATTCATGATTACTGCCCCGTCTTAATGTGACGTAATATCACACGTTACATTTTGCTTCCGTGTTCTGCGGACAAGTCTTCGCAAACATAGCCAAGAATGTTTTTGCCTTAATAAGCGCACTATTGCCCCCCCCCCCCCCCTTTTGTTTTTTCATCCGTTGCGTACGGCCTATCATGGAATTAACAAGGCATGCACGAGAAGCCCACATGTATCTCTGCCTATCGGTAACATACAAGCCGCCAGTGAAATAAAATCTCCTCGAGGATTTTGTTGCTGCATGCAATACAGTGGCTTGAATTAACCTTAAGTCTGCGTACAGTCAAAGAAACATCCTGCGCTCACAACATCATCAGTCGACCACTACTGAGAATACGTTTCAGCGAACATTCAAAAATTCCGAAAAATAAGGAGCGCAAATTATAAAAAAAGAAATATATTTGCAGGAAGAAACAATCAGCCTCGGCGGGCTATATTTACCGCAGAACTCTTCTAGTCGTAGAGCTAATGAACTGGAACTTACTAATTGTAGTGACATGCCGCTTCCAATTCGAACTGCAGCGGTATTGTGCCACGTCATGTATACGATATTCTGTTCCGCAGTCCGCTACAAGGAAAAGCACAGCCATTGGCAACTATAGCTGGTCATCGTTTTCGACAGCGACGAAGCAAAGTCCATGAGCGGACTTCCCGTCAGCGCCGAACTTCTTGTGTGCCCAATGTTCTCAGTTTCGGCTTTGTTCGGGGCTTTCGAAAAACAGTTTTCCTTCGCTTAAAAACCAGATACAGCACCGTCTTGTTCACGGCCTCGAATCCTATGCTGGCACTAATTACCAAACTGCGTTAAAGCTTTATATAGCTGCATAATTAGCACAACTATAGTTGCATAATCAGAAACGTTCTGTAGTAAACTGTGTCCGCCGAGGATTAGAGTTTGTCATTTTTGTTTTGTTCTCAAATAATTATTTTTTAGAATTTTTGAGTGTTCGCACAAACGTACCCAGAGAAATAGCTCTACAATATGCGATCCGCTTCTGAATGTCTGCACTAACTCGAAGAGGCCTCTCGTTACATATAGGATATGACGTCTAGAGGAGCGAAACGCGTGCAGGGTCAAAGCACGGCAGGCGTATACATTTTTGACTGACAGCGCATAGACAGCTTCGCGAGCACCAAGGTGTAGACGCGTGACGGCTGCCGACGGCGAACATAACTACGCGGCAATTATTTTTTATGCGGCCGTGTTTCAAAACATACACGTCGCCGCATTTTGTTCGCCCGAGAGTGTGAGTCCCTGGCTATGTCATTTTGTTTTGTGCCGTGGGTCTTTGAGCAGTACACGTTTTACGAGGCAGCAGCGCCCTCTGCTACAGAGTGGAACGCCCTCGCCGTGCACTATAGACATCATAACGGTGCATACCGCTCACACAACAAACCGAATGACAGCTTTTGACACGAGGGAGGTAAAAAAAAAAAGGAAAAAATTCCTAGACCGGCGACTGATAAATGCGTCCCGTTACCGTTATATCACTTGCTCATACGTATGAGGTCGGTAACGGCAACAAGAAACGTCGTTTAATTCACTCCCCACTGTTAAAGGGAACATGAGACCGCGCGTGGCTGCCGCGCTTTACAAAACACTCCCGACAGAGCCGGCGACAAATGATCGTACATGACGCATGCGCAGTAAGCACGGCCGGCTGCTCTTCCCGAGCATGCACATGGCGCCGTCTATTCTCGCCAACTGTCGGTGGCAGTGCTCTGCAAATGATTTACGCCACGTGAATACACGTTCCCTTTAACAGTGAACCATACTGTACATTTCACGTAGCTAAAACACCCCCCCCCCCCCCCCTTCAAAGAAGTCGCGGAATGAAGGGTAGGGGGGGGGGGGGGGGCTGAACCTACTGAACAGAGTATATATGTGCCATGATACGAATACAGTGTGCTCTCGCTAAAGCTGCCTCTAATCGAGTGGGGGCGCGCTTCGTATCTTCAGCCGAACAGACCACGCTATGCAAACATACTGTGACGGCCACGGTCCCAAAGCCGAGTAAAGGCACACACAGTCGCCGCGTGCTTGACAAAGATACACCGCACCGACCACTGCTCTCGTGAAGAGGGCTGGTGTTTGGGTGCACGCCATGCTTCTTGCCCCTGCCGTAATCGGCTTACGAGCTTCCCGTATATGCACGGCACAATCGGCACAGAGCACAGGTCGATGGCGGACAAAGAGATGAACGTGCTCTGGCCCTCGCGCGTCCTCTTTGTTACATAACCGAGGGTTCATGGCACGTCCGATAGGTCGAGGCTTGCTCGCCCGTGTAACGAGGTAACCAGTTTAAATAAATGCCAAAAATTTGCCAAAAATAAAGGCCAAAAGCCAAAAATTTCTGGACCAAGGTTTTTCTCTTATCTTGATTTATTCTTACGTACTATGGTTAAGCAATGCATTTTTAAAGTGTCTGCTCAGGCTTACTTTGCCGGGATCGGGACCAGTAGTGGAAACGCGAGCCCGGTACGGGCCTGTTCCACGTAAGCGTGGGCCCGCTTGCCGGGACCGTGCTTAGAGCCATGGGCCCGGGCTGGGTTCGGGCTTCAAATGGTGGGCCCGAGCCGGAAAATCAGGCACGTGCAGAACTTTACTTATGGCTATTTCGAGAAAAATCCTGAAAAGCAAAGTTGATATGGAGAGGCAGAAAATCTCGAAGAGCATCGAGGAAGCAGCCGAAGTACGAAGGTTTCTTCAAATGCACCAGAAAAGCAACTATCGACTGGAAGGCGCGAAACTAGTGCGGTGAAGGACATGTATTATGCGAAAAGGAAAAAAAAAAAAAAAAAAACAAGTGGAAATACTCAAGGCAAGACGAAGGAGGTGAGGAGTCGCTCCCGCCCTCAGCGGCGCGGCTCGAAGCCGGAGCCACACACGGAGGCGACAGCGCGTGAAGCCGCGCGGCGGTGTGTTTGCACAAAGCTCGGAGAGCCGCTCTTTGATGGAGGACTGAGAAGAGCTCTCAACGCCAAACGCTTGTGTGTGTAGGGGGGGGGGGGGGGGGGGACCCACTCGACATGAAGAGCAAGAGTGGAGCCCACTCCACTACGGGGCAAGGAGATAGGCGCACACAACAACGCGCGCCCATTGTCGGCGAGCAAACGTGGCTGAAACGATACGGCTCAGCACAGGGACCGCCGCCACAGGGACAAGGTGTCGAGACACCTTTTGAGGGCACTTTCACGCTTCTGTGCGTGTGTGTGGCAAGTGCGCGCGCGTGCTGTAAAGGTGCTGAGGGGGTGCAAAAGAGGGCTCGCGGGCGACAATAGACGAGGTTTCGGAAGGTGGAGAGGTGCCTATAAGTATGTGACGACGAAAAAGCGTTGGGTGCCCCTTTTTTCGGGGGCGTCGGAGTGCAATCGCGTCGTTGGTTTCGGATTTCACTGTGGCGGCAGAATCCACGAGAGAGAGAGAGAGTACCGGCGATTTTTCGGGTGAGAGGACGAAGTGCATCGCCGACAAACGTGCTGATACGCGACGTCACGGCGCCGACACCTCTTGGTTATCCTGTGGTTTTGATGGTAGCGAACACTTCGGGCAAACAACAAGGTTGTTGTCGGGACGAATGCGTGCGCAGAGCGTGAGATACAGGTTGCCAGCATTGTTGCTGCGCACGTCCCAAAGAAGAGGGGAGAGCACGTTGAGACGGAAGATGAGGAACGCATACCTTTGGCGCCTCAACGACGCATATGAGGCCTGCGCTCGATCTGCGCTGCCCGAAAGAAAAGCGAGCATTCCGCCGCCGAGTTCGGTTGCCGCCCTGATCAGAACGATCGGAGCGGAAGGAGAAGACGCTCGAGCGAGCGGTGACGGCGGCGGCAAAGATGACAAGACCCGGCCGGAGCCCCAGAGAAGAGGCATCGTTTTCGCGGATGAGTGATTTCGAAGACGCGCCGTCGGGCGAGCACGAAGCGATAACAAGAAAAAGGTAGTCGCGATACGAAGGTACGACAAAGCCGAACAGAGAAGCTGCGTGGACCGCAATAGCCAGAGCGCCCTCCAGTCAATTGTTTGCTCGCTCCTGATCTTTACAATAACCAAATGCTTACATCGCTCCATATAAAGGGGGACCGGCGGGGAAAGGTAACTAAGAAACCACACTAGGTAACGTGGAAAGAAAAAAAGCTCGGAAACTGTACTTTATTGCTTTCTTTTTGGTTTTTCCTACATCAGCAAAAATTTTGAAACAGACTTCCGCAAAATATAGACCTTTTCACGACCCTTAAAGAACCCGGTTTGACTGGGCTCAGAACCAGGTGTGTGTGTGTGGGGGGGGGGGGGGGGGGGGGGGGGGGGGAATCCGTAGCTTTTTCCTGTGTTATGAGCACAGCCCAGTCTCCAATATGGCAGCGCTCTTTGGCCAATTTTGAAAAGGTCTATATAAGGTCAAAACAACGAGAATAAACCTGCAAAAGAGAACACGATATAACAAGCAACTGAAGTAAAGGAAGTTCCTCCTCGCCCTTGCTAGCTCCCGTGCCTGTAGCGTGACCCTCGGGGGCATGAGGAAACAACGGGCAGACGGGACACCGTTCTACGCTTCCAGTACCAGCGGGCGGCGGAGGACATGGACGCAGGAAGACCGAGCAGGAGGAACAAAGCGACGGGGCCCAGCGGGACGGGGGGAAACCTAATCCTGCGGCCGGGCGCACCAAACGGCACGTCACTTTCATTATTTCGGCCTCGATGGTCGCCAAAGAGGCCGTCCGCGAAGAGGCGCAGCAGCAACTCCTTCCAGCACGCAGGCATGCGTGAGCCAGTCTCCGCTGAAGCGCCGACCAGTTTTGGCTTTGTCGCCAGACTGGCCTCCCCAGTGAAAGAAGGAAAGTCGGGGGGAATTCTCTAAGCGAGCTCGTTGCTGCGGTCATAACGTATACGAAGGCGGAGAGAACGCGCCCTTACCGACAGAAGTGCACCAACAGCGAATATAACCTGAACCTAACCGTTTCAAGGTCATTCATGATCGCATAAAAAGATGAGTTGGACTCGCCAGGAAGGTCAAAGTGGCAGTGCATTCAAGGTGAAAAACGCGCTGATCGCATTTCTTACGCCGGAACTGGCGGGTGCGCAAAATACGAAACTCGCGGAGGACCCCAGTCGTCTATACATATATAAGATGCGCCAAAATGCAAGATCAAGTTGAGGCACTTCGGGCCAGAGCTTTTGGATGATGGGAAACTGCGCTTCAAAAAGTGACTAGTTTTTGTACGCATTTTTTCGGGTGCCTATAAATTGTCGCACCATCTAGAAGCGGTCAATAGAAGCTTTTTGTAATTGCCGTCATTGGCTTTTGGAAATTACTTTTTCTTTCTCACCTTCCATCTTAACGAATGTTATCTCAAAGAAATTTTGCTACTGCAAGTCTTCAACTAATTTTATTTCTACGCGGTTGCGCTTATCAATCAACAAGCTGAAAGTTTGCAACTTAGTTTCCTCGAATGGCTGCGGGCGCCGCCACTATTCGTATACACCCGAATTTTGACCAATCAAAACCGCCGTTTTCTGATATATGTGCTCTATCGGAAGTTTCGCAACTGGTAGTATTGAAGAGCCCTGCTTCGAACAACCGACCAAGATTTCTTCGGCGCTGAATACACCGATCCACGACGTATACGACGCTCACTTTGTGGGTCGGACTGATATAGAGCGTATAACTGTGACACAAGCCTGTCCAAGGCGGGCCAGCTTCCCTTCAGACCAGGTTCACCAGGGAATAGCGTAAGGGAGATAAGCCGGCCGGAAGTCCTGCGTCGCGCTAGCTCATTCCTGGTGGCGGAGGGGAACAACCACGCTTCCACCTGGAGATTGTCAAGTGACGAGAAACTGAGTGCGTGGGGGCAGCACGCGCCGCGTGACTGCTGCTGGCGAACGACGGTCCTCTCCCGACTGGCGGGAAAGCCCGCTTCCGAGGAGCTCAGCTCGAATGCTGCGTTGGCGAACGCCTCTATCCAGGCGCATATGCGCGCACAAACGGGATCACTGCCTGAGCGAGCAACCAGCAGCCGCCGTGCGCGCCCACGAATACGCAAGGCCTGCGGACGGCTCCCGTCTCGCCGATAACGGACGCCCTAAAGAGGCTCATTCACAAGGGTGACGTACATGCGCGCCCCCTGCGCTGCCGAGCAGCGGTTGGGAACAGGCGCAAACAACTAAAAGGCGTATCGGACGCTGAAGAACAGCTGTTTCCCACGCTCGCGCCTCACATCGCCGCGCGATGAAAGTAAGAAGCATACATAGGAGGAGCGAGACAGGGTGTGTGCTCCATTGCGGCTGCCAGAAAACTCGCGCTTTTTCCTGCCAGCAGCGCGATGCGCGAGCTAGACAAGGAGCCCAGCAGCGCGGGCCAGAAACCGAGGCCGCGCTCGTAAAAAGGCTACTATATTTGATCCGCGGCGATATGCGCGCACGTGCGGCAACCGCGTCCGCGGAGAATTCTGAGAGGGAGCGTCCGATGCGCGCTCTGCCCGGGCTTAACCGCAAAGTGCCTCTCGTGCGCCGTTTTTAACGACGTGCCAACGGACGCTGGCAGTAAAGTGAGACGCGAGGTATGTGCGCGCCTCGAAGCCAAAACGTTCACTCAGCCAGCCGGGAAGATGTTCGCGCGACATCGCGCGAGCAACAGTGCTTTTGACAGCGCGGTTAACGGCAACGAGACGCCCATCGAAGAAACCTAAAACACTTCATGTGTATCGTGATATGGCACATAAAAATATAAATAGCCTTTTACTTCTTGTTTGTGGTCGCAAAAAAAAAAAATATTAACTGCTGAATGTATACCTCACCCCTGCGCTCAACACCCCCCCCCCCCCCCCCCCCCCGAAAAAAAAAAAGAATAAAAGTAAAAGAAACCATTTCTAAACATTTTTATCAATGCAAAATGTTGAACCCCAGAGGAGCAGCAGGCATGGTGTCAATGCCTGCTGTCAGAATGCGCGCTCCAAAAGAAATTAACCCGCAGATTTTAAGAGACGTATACTGCCACATCGGGTCATGGATTTAAACATTGTTCCGGCTACCGCGAGTGCCTCAATTGCGCAGTAATAGTATTTTCTTAAAACTTCCTTTATTTTTTGCGTTGATGCAAAATAAACCAGCCAAGTGTGATGACAGGCAGGACATTGACTGTCATTGCCAGGCCGTCATTAAGATTATATGCACTTCGGCGAAATCGGCAGACGAAAAACCGACTTCGCCTCTGTGTTACATCGAATGTGTGTCTGAAAAGCCTCGAATGAAAGACTGATACGTATCAGTCGATACGTGTGACTCGTATTAACTCGTAATCGGGCGGCACAGAGTACTGACGAAAGTAGAAAAATTCGGGGTCATATACGGTGCCTCTCTCCGAAGACCTCCGGCGCTGCATGGTTATACACACACAAGAGAATTGAACCAGGACGTTAACACAGATGAGCGCATCAAGTACTACCGAGACATATACGGTGGCCACAGCTATAGCGCAGACCAGAGTTACTTGCAGATCGATTGGAGAGGCATTCGCACTGCAGTGAACATAGGTATATGGGTGGTTGATGACGACGCTAGCATCGCAATGCCAACACCTGGCTGTCAAATTGTATTATATCTATAATTGATTCACGGGAAGGAAAAGGAGCAGTATCTGCCATACTTGTTTCTGTGGACACCTGAACCACGCCGTAAGGGAAGGGAGGAAGGTGGATAGAGAGAAAGAGGGGTCGTAGTGGAGGGCTGCGAAGTAATTTCGACCACCTGGGGATCTTTAACGTGCGCTGACATCGCACAGCACACGGACGCCTCTTCGTTTCGCCTCCATCGAAACGCAGCCGCCGCCGTCGAATAACTTAAATTTCGGCCAAAGTGAGACTGCTGAGTTTCAATTCTTTATTGTTGTTGTGACAGTGGCTGTAGGAAAAAGGAAAAGAAAATGCACTGGCCTGCTACTGACTCGCGCAGAGGAGAAAATAGAGAAGAAAGAAAAAGAAGAAGAGAAAGACGCGCGCCGCATCAACAGCCGTCGCCCACCACCGAAGCGGTGGCGGGTGCAATGACGGCCTACAACAGATAAAAATTCGGTGGCATGCTAGCCTCCGCCGCAAGCGGCGGTGACCTACCCGTCCCAGCCCCATCAGGGGAGTTTTTTGCGTAATCAGGATTAAGGTAAATGACAACGCTAGAACCAACACCAACTGACAACAACAATCAGCGCAAACAAAATGTAGTACATGGGGAGTGAAAAGGGGGCGGGGGTCGAGGTATTTTAAGCTTTCTAGAGTACGTTCTAGTGTATCTCAAGGTTCGCGAAAGAGCTGCACCCTATACCTAGAAACACGGGCCAAGACACCGACAAGTATAGTAAAAGCACTTCCGCTGATTCGCGCAATAGTATATGTATACCGAACCAGTTCCCAGCCGGCCGTGTAGACGAGGAACCATCAGCAAGCTTCGTGGACGCTTCCTCGGCGGGTGCAACGCACAAGAAAGCGAGCGGTCGCGGCGGCGTTCACGCCTAGTCTCCGTCGCTGGGAAGTCGTCCATCAGCCGACCAACTCGGCGGGCGGGCAATTAGGCGGTCGTGTTGGAGAGCAGTGGCCGCATATCGGGTGCTGACACGGGGCGGTGTTCGTGCCCACACGTGTGTGCAGATCCGGTCATTAGGGGACCGCTCAGAGAAGCACGGAAACGAGGCCGGCGCGTCCGACCGGGGCCCGTGTATATACAGTGCAGTGCACTACACGAGAGTGACGCCCGCGGCAGAGGACCTTGCGTGCAATTAAAAGTGGCTCTGGTACAAAAATGCGCTCTTGTATACCAGCTTCATGCGCTCATGCGCATATATACATGTACTGCGATGCCGTTGGGCTCACACTACTGGACCAAGAAAACATCGAATTACTGAAAATCCCGTGCAAAATTATATAAAAAAGTGCATATATATTCAACTCCAATGTTTCCAGTTATTCGATACAGTGAATGGCACGCAGTTCATGCCGCTTCGTCTAACAGCGCATGGTCGACCAATTTTCGAGCACAGATCGAGAAACGTCGGCTGCGCGGCTTTGGACATTTTGCTGGAAGCGCTTTGCGAAACCGCGTCACGAAGTGAACGTGGAGTGTGCCTAAAGTGGACTTCAGTCGCTGTTGTGTGGTGAGGCCGACCTACCTAAGGCCTATAGCGGAACCCCTAACCAACTGTATACATGAATTTTAGGCGATTATACTATGTACAGTTCAGGGATAACAGTACCAGAAGGCTTTAGATAGACCTCAGCTCGTTGAAAAGCAATTTTCGATGCGGCTGATCGGTGCATACGCTGCAGCCGGTTCGCCGGCAAGCGACACGTGACTGCAAAAGCTCATTACTATAGCGTGGGTGCAATGTATTATTGCTTATAGGATACACATAGGCTTATACATTGTCATTCTGTACATACCGAATTAGCGATACATCAAACAACTTCGCAATCCCCTTCGAGTTCGATATATCCATGTTCGACTGTTTTGCAACGGCTGATATCTGGGGTCGAATTACGGAACGACCTAGTCTCAAATCGATCATTTAGTTTCACTTGTGTTGGTACGCCAGAGGGAGAAGGGCTAAAGGGTAATTGGTTTGAGACTGATTTTGTGTTACGTTCCATAATTCGGCCTCCGGCAAGTCACATGCCATCGGCCCCGGGATGTGCATGCAATTAATGTATACCGGGTGTTTCTTTTTTTTTTTTTTTTTTTTTTTTTTTTTAGAGGCGGAACGTTAAAAGAAAAGAAACTCGTCTGGATTTATGTTCGCCCTATTTTCGGCTACCAGGCTCACGCATGTATGAGGCAGAATGCCTTAATTAGTTCTCTAATAAACTAAATACGTTAGCTTATAAATAAATAAAAGCTTATATATATATATATATATAACAGGATTGGTGTGAGAGGTCGCATACACGCCAATAAGCCACTAACTGCGGCACTTGTCTCCAGCTGATTCCCGTAGGAGTAATGGTCATATATATATATATATATATATATATAGTCTTTGTGGACATGTCGCAATTGCAGAATTGGAGCTTTGTAGCGCGTGTTACGAGCACACGTTGGCATGGCACACGTTGACTTTCGCCTTGGCGAGACGCATCACTCAAAACCTCGGACCCGTGCGTGGGAGCAGCGTGTTTTGTGACATATTTCACGAACAGGATTGGTGTGAGAGGTCGCATACACGCCAATAAGGGCACTTGTCTCCAGCTGATTCCCGTAGGAGTAATGGTTATATATTTTTTCGAGGCAATTGCAGAAGTATTACTACCTGTATACCACATGGGCCTCACGACGCTTGAAAAAGAGGTCGACGAATTTTAACGCACTCGCACGAAATAATTTTAGTTTCTGACCCTCCCGTCGATTTCTTTCATTAGCCCATCAACTAGTCGGTGGCCAGACTATTGTAAATGTATTTCATGCGTCATTTTGTACATCTTGCATCGCAAGTTCTTTTCACAAGAAAAATGAAAGAAAGAAAGGTGGAGGGCGAAAAATACCAATGCATAGACAAGGTGAAAACGAAAGCAGACATAATGCCTGCCCTTCGAAGTGAGAACAGTGGACGATCCAACCTTTACCAGCATTCGTACCCAAATTCCGCTCACACATGCAGCTGACGTCGCAGAACGCATTTTTCTTTCACGAAGGAGATCAGCCAGACACACGTACAACTTACGTCCCAAATTGTCACCTAACCACGCTACCAGTGGCGCCGGTCTGGAAGCCATTCCACGACACTCCACTGCGGCAACAGGCGCGACATCCTGCACACAATTCGTCCCTGCAGTGGAAAGTGCGCGAGAGGGTCGTGGCGCCCGCGAAACTCGAGACGGTGAACTGCTGCTCCCCCACTTCGCGCGCGCAGAGCTGGAGTAGCTGAAGTTTCGGGGGCTTTAAGCTAGCGCCAGCGGAAGGCGTTCGTAGAATGAACGTGCGTACGGGCGAGAAAGCCATTTATGGAATCGGGGACGGGAAGCGTGGTCGACTAAGAAACAAAGCGCGACAGGGAACAGACACCGAGGCACCCAGGGCGAAACGGTAAACGTACACGCGCGGCATCCAGTTGCCTCATCGCTAATTGGCCGGCGTTAAGCGCGCTTACCTCGCGACGCGCGCACACGTGAAGCGGAAAGACGAGCAGGCGTCTCGTGTTCGCTGCCTGACACACACATGGTTCATCGAAGAGCCCGAGACGGTAACGCGGGGTCCGAGAAATGCCGCTCGGAAAAGAGGACGGAAGAACGGCGCAGGAAAGAGGAGCTCGTTTTGCTGTGCGTTTTCGGAATACCCAGAAGAAGGCCATCAATCCACGTGGCTAATGGTTAATGTATGGGTCTTAACCCCAAGGCACGCCGTTGTGGAAGACGTCCGGAGTATAGCTTCGGCCAGAATTCTTTAGCGAAATATCAGTACATGGGCGTTTTAGCGTTTCATCGCTATCGAGATGCGGCCGCCACTACAAGAATCATCAGAACGGTGCTCACTCAGCTAATCATTCCTTTACGAAGACGAAAAGGTTGGTTGGATGGTTTATTAAATAAACAAGGCAGGTTGGTTGGTTGGTTTGTGGGGTTTAACGTCCCAAAGCGACTCAGACTATGAGAGAAGCCGTAGTGGAGGACTCCGGAAATTTCGACCACCTGGGTTTCTTTAACGTGCCACTGACATTCCTACACGGGCGCCTTGGTTTTCGCCTCCATCGAAAAGCGGTCGCCGAGGCCGGGATTCGATCCCCTATCCTCGGGAACAGTAGTCGAGCGCCGTAACCACTGCGCCACCCCGGCGGGGCTAGTAAGACGAAAAGGTTAGTCTCGAAAAGGAATAATGCCTGCGTCAATTAGTTACTCTCCGTATATTACCAAGTTGTAGACTTTTTTTTTCTTTTTTTTTTTCTTAGAGCAAATTGGGGACTCTATAAGGAAGTTTGGTTTTGTATTTTCTTTTTCGACAACGCAGATCCCGTCAGCTGGAACGTTGCGGATGTTTGGCAGCCATGCTTTCGAACGCCTTTTGAATCACGAAGGTAATTGTATCCTTCAAGCCGACCAGCTCCATGGAGAGGACCGATCCCTTCTTTCTTTATTTGTTTATGGTCCTAATTCAGAATCTAGATAATGCTTAATGACTGCAATGCAAATGTTTAGGCCCAAGATCGAATAGGCTAGCATTAATTATTTTCTTTTACGAGGAACAGAGTGGTCTACAGAACAAAGCAGAGCCAAGGTAACAAGAACGAGTGCACAACCGTTCGAAGACATGCACACGTTATCAGATGAAGGTGAACCTGACATGGTCCAATACCAGCGATCAGGGGAAAGAAAACGACAGAACAAAGAGCGGTGAGGGCTTAACCAGAACCATGGCATGTCTGGTTACCTTATATGGGGGAAAATAGGAACGCACAGTATACCGAAGATAAAGCAAATGGAACGATAAACAATAGGTAATGTGCGCGCACACGCGAGCGTCCGCCACGTATATACGCTCACGGGCGATCGGTCACTGATACCGTGCCGTGGACACCAAGCGACCGCCCAGGTCGCTGCTGTATATATATTTTAATTCCTACTGAAGAATGGGCACGAAGACATTCGAAGAGTTAACGGTCAGCTGTTATGCAGGAACGTGCACAAGAAATGTCGGTCACGACGGATGTCCGCAAGAAGGTCTGTGGCAGCTGAGAGCCGCTGAACAGCGCATTCGCAGATGAAACCTGCTCTCGGAGAAAAAGGAAAATCGCAGTGCGGTTACAGCTGTGAAGCGGTAGCTGTTTGTTGCAAATATATTTTTTATTCATTACTATTTTTCTTCTTAGACACAGTACACGTGACGCGCCACTCTGCTAGGACATTTCAATGCGGTTCACTGCAGTGACATTGTACATGACAACGCAGCAGAACAGAGAGACGCACTATTAACAGCTGTTGCTAACAGACTATCTGTACCAAGGAAAAACAAAACAAAACCAAAGCAAACAACCTATATAGACGCGCTGTCAACAACTTCTCCATCTTCCAAGCTGCACGCTTTGGCACAGAGAAAAGAGAAATCTCTTCGCAGCTCCAGTGGTCCACAAACTTCTCTCTCTCTCTCTCCGACTCCGCACACTCAACACACGAAGGGCCTCAAAGAGTGACGCGCGCACACACGCACACATCGCCCGACGCACGCGCAGTTCTCACCGAGAGACAAGAGGCGGCTCAGGCCCTCGCTTCTTGCTCGTCTCTTTCATCCCCTTTCCTCGATCCGACCAGCAGCAGTTCCAGCTCAGCGCAACCCCGCGAGAGCAGTCATCGCTGGTGCGACCGGGAAGAGCAGCATTTATCGTTCCGCTCTGGCGGCCGTTACTCCGCAAAACGCTCGTTTTGGGGCAAAAGTTTATGCCACGCGGAGGCAAACAAGCGGATCTCGCTCGAGTGCACGTAATCGCTAGGGGGGAAGAAAACGGCGGAAGGAAAGAGTCCAAATTCGGCGCTGAGCGCGCGCGAGGAAGCGCCCGGACCGAGGAAGAGGCGCCCACCCCCGCGCTCTCGTCGATAATCGGCTGCCTGACAGAGATGCCGCCCAGCACCGCGTTACCGCGAGCGCAGTGGGCGCGGAAGACGCATCGGGCGTCGAGATAGGCAAGCCAGAAGGTTCGATGACAGTCCTAGCTCAGACGCGCGCGCGCTATTGCCGGCCGCGCGCTGCGCCGTGTATTTACGGCGCCCTTGCCGCCGTAGATCGCGCAAAGGGGGCACGCGAGCCCGAACACGCACAGCGGCCGGCCCAAGGCACCACTCGCACGAGTTCGCTGCATATCGATAAAGTTATTTAACTAAATAATTGTTGCGCGACAAAAACAATACTTTTGTCTGCGACATGGAGGCCGCATAGTGGAAGGCACTTCGGGTCAACTGCGGATGAAGGGGCTTTTGGTTTGGTTTAGTTTGGTTTATGGGATTTAACGTCCCAAAGCTACTCAGGCTATGCGAGACGCCGTAGTGGAGGGCTGTGGGAATTTCGACCACCTGGAATTCTTTAACGTGCTCTGACATCGCACAGTACACAGGTAAACCTCGCTTTTCCACTACATCTGAAAGCGGCCGCCACGGCAGGGATTCGATCCCACATCCTTCGACGTGCAGCAGTCGAGCGCCCTAACGTACCACCGCACCACCACGGCGGGTCAAGAGACTTTTGTTAGAGCCACTTGGTGGGGCTCTTTAACGTGCACAGACATGAAACATGCACACGGTTATTCAAAGTATGAAACGCTTTTAGCTCCCCTTCTCGGCAGATTAACGCGAGCATCGCCCGGAAAGTGCGGCGAACTTAGGCCGAACATATACATACTCAACATTCCGAAACCTTCAACTGAATGGTACGCATGCAACCGTCACAAAAGTGACGCGCGACAATTAAAGGAAGAGGCACGCCGCGAACGTAATCCATGCGCGCCTTCGTTCTTGGAGAATCACTGAGGACAAATAAGAAGTTGGCTTGAATCTACCGTGTATAGCGCGTTCAAATCAGAAAGTCATTACTATAACCGAAATCTCACCTTTTATGAAGACCAAATAACCGTACACGGGCGTCGCTAACACCGGTCGATCCAGTACTAAACTTAGTGCTTCCACACAAATTTTTCGGAAGCGGATCGCACAAAAGGGCTGGTCAAGCGTGAACATATAGCCATACAGGGAGCCGGGCAATCAATCAGTTCCTGCCGAATAAAATAATTGCACGGAGGTGTTCTCAATGTCTCAGTAACAAGCGTCGTTTCAACAAAAAAACAAACCGTACATATATAGTCTATATATCGTTGCGACAGCGTGTTGGTTTCCGTACATCACGACGTCGACAGACACATGTCAGTCTAAGCACAAAAAGCAGCACGCGCAGTGTGTACGCCACGCCGACTCGCTAAGTGATCTAGAGTATACGCGTTTATCAGTTCCAGCGCATAATGACCTCGTTAAAACGGCCACAAACAGGCGCGCTTACAACCTGAGGACACCTGCGCTTGCATGTCCGGCAAAGTGGGCATATATACCGCGAGCCGTTCAAGCATGCAGCATCCTATCGCGCGGGGCAATTTTACGGCGCCGTAAATGGCCTTCTCGGACACGCAGCTCTGCCGGGCCGCCACTGCTTGCGAGATCGACGTGCCACTTGGAAGCACCATAAAATACGCGGAAGACACGCTATAGCCAGCCGCTGCGTGCCGGGAAAAATAGCGAGAGGGGGGAGGGGGCAAGGAAATCAAGGCGCCAGTCTCAGCTGCGATTGGGAGACAAGTCAAGTCCACTGTAAATGCATGTATATGCAACGGGGCGTCCAATCCAGGGGTTCGCGAAGGGCATTAGTTTACGCGTACGCAAAAGACACAGCCGAAAGGCCGCGAAGCGTGTAAAACGAAGGAGGACTTCGCTCAGTCAGCGCACACTCCTAAAGTGTATAGTGTTCTAGAATATTAAAACTCCCTTCCAGGCGTGCACGTGCGACTCGACACAGACACACAGAGGTACTACACGCTTTGTGCCAGCGAGAAACAGATTTGCGAAAATGAACTAAGTATATTATACTCTATAGCAGTCTGCTCCAACCACGCGTGCGCAGCCAAAAGAAAAAATGAACATGGCACCTCACGGTAATTGTATACCCACGAAACTCTCAGCTTAGAACATTCTGGGACCAATGCTATTACTAGAGACGTCATCACCATAAAACAAGTTTAAACGCGATCGTACATTATGCTACACCCCTATGTCCTGCCCTCCTAATCCAGCTGAGCTCAAAGAAAAACAAATAAAGGTTCGCATATATCGTGAAACTCGCTTCTATAGCCTGCAGCCATCGCAAGCGCCAAGGGGTGGCCGAAAACAATGTGCGCATAATCATATCGAGCGAGAGACGAACGAGCAGGGAACGCACGCACAGCAAACCGCCGCTGTTTCCACCGGGACGCGAACCTCGCGCGGGCAGCGAGCGCGCGCAGCTGCCGGGTCGCACGGGAGCGCGAGCGCAGGCGTCCCGGCCGCCTTCGCCAGCGCGGGTCGTCTATAGTAGAATGGGCGATAAATTGTTCCCACCGAGACTGCGCGATACAATGGCACCGTACACATAAACTGCGGCGCAGAGCAGATGCTGTGCTCGCCCGCTGACCGCGTACGGCGCCGTCCATCTCCGCCGCCGACGCGACGGACACCGGGCTCACGCTTAATATACGACGAGCGCACAAGTACGTGTGTGTCGAAAGTGGGCGACGGAGCATCCGAAATCTCGGGGACCGGTGCTGCCGCAGCAGCTGACACACGAGCAGAATATGGGATGCCGAGAGTGAGTGGCACAGAGTTACATGTCGAACCGCGCTAATTCTCTCTCTCTCGCTTTCTCTCTCTCTCACACACACACACACACACACACACACACACACACACACACACACACACACACACACACACACACACACACACACACACACACACACACACACACACACACACACACACACACACACACACACACACACACACACACACACACACACACACACACACACACACACACACATATTATTTATTTATTTATTTATTTATTTATTTATTTATTTATTTATTTATTTATTTATTTAACAATACTGCTGCTCTCAACCGAGAGCCTAGCAGACGGGCAAAAACATACATGTTATGTTACAAGCATACAATATAAAAGAAATGAAAGAATTCTAAACAGTTCCAATAAATGCGGACAACAAAGTATATAATTTTTGGGAAAACAACCGAACAATACTCGCAACAGTATGACAGCATTTAATAAAAAACAAACAAACAAAATAAAAAGATAACAATAGTCGGTGTACCCCATATTAATCCTACGAATTGTTAGTAACGTGTAAAGGGAACCGGGAATAAAAGTAAGAAGCATTAATGGTCTCTTGTGATTAACTCTAGTTGGGTTACGAACTGCGACAAAGAATTTGTGTTTTTTAGGGATGAGCTTAGCTGATTCCATTCTCTTATCGCGCGAGGAAAGAAAGAGTACCTGAATGCGTCGTTAGAAAAAGAGTATTCCGCTAGCGCATGCTCGTGGTGACACTTTAGACTGTCATAAAAGTAAAAGCCATCATGTATCGATCACGTTCCCTTGCGAGATGCCGGACAGTCAGAATGAATACATCATGTGGTATTCTGAGCGCAAAACAAATATATATGGTCTTGTTGTTCACACCGATCCGCATTTTGGCGCGATATTTATATATATATATATATATATATATATATATATATATATATATATATATATATAATCACGCGCAGGGCGGCACCGCAGTTTCAAGGCGCGACTTGAAATTTGAGAAGTTTGGGGGATACTTTGGCACTAAACATTTAAAAAATTGCAATAAAATGCTTGTATATATACACCAAAATCAAGAACTTTTTCTTGATTATCGAGTAGTATAAATACCTCCAATCCCCAAAACATATACTGTGACTGATAAATGTTTCTGGCTGCTGCGGGTTCGTGGCATTTACTAAACATTTCTGCGCTATCAGACAACATTAGAAGGGCACAGCTGACTGGCGAACGAGGCAACACGGCAATAATTTTATTCCAGAAATCCGCAATATTCGTCTATACCATACGCGGCAAAACGCGAGACTAACTGCAACGGTTCTTTATGAAATGGCGAACAATATACAGAAAGCCACCGTAAATAACAGTCTATCCGTGACATATTACAATCACATAGAAAAACCCATCTCTATACCGAGCATAAACAACACGCCCGCTAAATGCCATGTAATTTTGGTAAACAATGTACATTACAGCCTCCTGAAGCACGAGGGGCGTGCACTCCAATCTGCTGGTGACCAATTAGGCTACCATTATTTCTCTCTCTCTCTGACTTCAACTGCTTCAGTCGACTTCAGCTAAGGGCCACGACTCATGTCACGTAGACCCAAAGAACTGTCCATTTTTATCGCGCCAAAATGCGGATCGGTGTGAACAACAAGACCATATATATTTGTTTTGCGCTCAGAATACCACATGATGTATTCATTCTGACTGTCCGGCACCTCGCAAGGGAACGTGATCGATACATGATGGCTTTTACTTTTATGACAGTCTAAAGTGTCCTGTCGACGCGCCTTTTATTAGTTTAACTTGCCATGACGCATTGTAAAAATGCTTGCGAGTTCACGTATCCATGCACTGGTCTTTCGTTGTTGTTGTTATGGCTGTAGGAAGAAAGAAAGGAAGATGCACAGGCCTGCTACTGGCTCTGTAGCTGAGCCACCTCCGCTGCCTCGTGCAGACAGAAGAGAAAATAGAGAAGAAAGAAAAGGAAGAGGGAGAGAAAGACGCGCGCCGCAACAACAGCCGTCATCCACCACCGAAGAGGTGGCGGGTGCAATGACGGCCTAAAACAAGTAAAAATTCGGACAGGCTAGCCCCCGCCGCAAGCGGCAGTGACCTACCTGCCCCAGCCCCGCCGGGGTAGTGCAGTGGTAAGACGCCCGACTATTGTGCCGGAGTACCCGGGTTCGAACCCGACCTCGGCGGCTGCGTTTCGATGGAGGCGAAACGAAGAGGTGTCCGTGTGCTGTGCGATGTCAGCGCGCGTTAAAGATCCCCAGGTGGTCGAAATTACTCCGGAGCCCTCCACTACGGCTCCTCTTTCTCTCTTTCCACTTTCACTCCCACCTTCCTCCCTTCCCTTACGGCGCGGTTGAGGTGTCCACAGAAAACAAGTGAGACAGTTACCGCGCCTTTCCCTTCCTATAAATCAATCAATCAATCAATCTGGTCTTTCGTCTGCATGCATGGGCGCACAGAAGTGCGCTATACTGACATTCGTAAGATATGAACAGCCTTATATGGCAGCGGAATGACGTATATAATGACCCGAGAGACAATATAAAACTCATCGATTTTTTTTTATAATTATAATGGTGACAGAACAATGCACTTCAATGGGGCTATACCATTGCTTGCAAACTAAGCGCAAAAATAGTTTTGCAATTACCTCACCGCGCCACACGATGTTTCTATATGTCCTCACAGCGGCGCTGTTAGCAGTGACTGGATTTTAACAAGCAAGAGCAACTTTGTCATTCCTATGCACAGCCATGCCCCGCTAATACTGTCCATCGACGACTCGAGTTACAAACAATTCTAGCGCGCGGTAACCAAACGTTTACAACGTATTTGAAGCGCGCTTTTATGAAAGTGCGCTGTTCGTAGCGGACAGGGTGAAACTGTATGCAGAAAAAAATTAGTGAACGAACTATCGCTAATATGCTTTTGCGCATATACCGTTTAAGAATATCACAGCATCCACGATCACACCACCACCCTTACAACATATATATGGGAACGTCGCGTCGTGGTAAGACGCAGGACGAATGTCTAGAACGCACACGCACATGCCACAACTACGTACGGACAGCCGTCGAACCTGTGATCCAGTATAGAGGAGCTTTTAGGGCTCTGTATAGGCTGCTGAAATACAGCGACTTCGTTGTAACGAACAGCAGAGCACCGGACTTGTGCGTGCCAAAGCGGCCGGTCAGCGGTTCACGTCGTAGGCTCCGGACTGGCACTTACTCGCGCGTTGGTTGAATTACCACGCCCGAAATCTCGGCACACGGATGTTTATGCGTCTCGACTCCATCGAAGCGGGAATGTTGCGACCGGTACCAAATCTGCCAATTCCAAGACGCGTACAAAATTTAAGAATGCCTCTAACGGTGAACCAGTGAATGTCTTGTTCAAAATCCTGAGCTGAACCCGGTGTGACGTTCTTCAATGGTTATTTAGTGTACGCTAGTTTCTGTCTGCCGATGGCCTACAGAGCTGCACGAACGATCTTCACTAAAAGTGAAAATATATGGGAGAAGGAAAGTTCTTTCGCCAAAGCGATCATTTCATTGTCGACGTACCAGCGGGTGCACATACTAAGTATTTCGCGCACGACTGCAAGACTTTCTTCGCCAATAATTGCCTCATTATTATGCTTCATTCCGTCTCGCAGCGGCACGGCAGGAAGTCGCATCTGGGTCTCCCCGGCGAACAACCGCCGGGCATTTTGCAGCCGGCGCCCATTCGCCCTCCCCTCACAACGACCAGTCTCGCGCTGTTAACCCTAGGCGGACGAATAGGAGACGAGCCCTCGCCAAGCGTGGCGCGAGATAAGACGTGGCGAAAAACAACGCCGCTACCCTGGTGTGAAACAGGGGCGCGAACGAGTAGGCGGGACATGAGCAGCAGGTGAGTCGCGATAAGCCAGCGGGTATACTCTGCCGCAGTAACGCTGTGCCGCGCCGGAAGCCGAACCCGCAGGGTTGTACACGCGCATCCACGTGCAGTCTGTCAAAAAGTGTAGAGCCCTGGAGGATTGTTTCTAAACCGTGTAGTGGCGCTGATTGAGCATTAATAGCGGGTCGTCCCGTTGGAGGGGGTAGGAAAAAAAACAAAACAAATCTTAACATCAAGAGATTCGGGAGACTGAAAATGCATTACAAGCCACACGAAGTGGCTGAGAAGCAGACCCTTTGGGCTCTACACTTTTAACAAAGACGGTATACGTGGGCCATATAACGGCATACCTATAGCCTCCCTAGAGTTAAAAGAATAAAATATAAGGAGGGGAAGGGTAGTTGAGGATATGTGGAGGATTAAAGGCAGCGCTTCCTTCCGGGCAACCGGCTCCCCATTTGAAAGTTCCCTTGCCGCCTGCCATTTTCCTATGTTGTTTCCTTCCTAGCAAGCCGTTCGAGGGCGCCTGCTGTTGCTCGCCGTAACGACACACCCACGCGCGGTTACTGTGTGGGTACGAGCAGAGAGCACTTTAAAGTCCCGCCAAATGTTTCCGGTGTGAAGCATGGGACCAGAGCTTCTTCCCTCACAGCATGCAGCTGACAAAGAGCGGACTCGACCCTGCGATTATGCAGGCCCCGGACGCAGCTGAACCTCACGCAATTGCCGCGACAGCTAGCCTGGCGAATTTCACCCGCTACTAAAACCCTACATGGGCCTCGTCTTTCGATCGCGCTCATTTTACTTTTATATCCTTTGTGACACGATGATGTCTCGCCACATATATATTCTTGCAACAGTCCCGTGAGCAAAGGCGAACCAGGGGCAGGTGTTCTGTTTTCGCAATCCTGACACGGCCTGCACTCAGGCGATGACAAGAGGACTGCAGCCAGCCAAACTTTAGGTTGGGTGGGCGCATGAGGTCAGGATTGAAGAAACCAGTTAGTGCATGGTTACGCAAAAAAAAAAAAAAGCGGAAAAAGACGCGTTCACAAAGAGATGGAGTGCACAGGATGTTTGAAGGGATAAATTGGTAGCTCGGGGTGAATTGGAGGGTTATCGGGGAGGCCTTTATCATGCGCTGGACGTATACTATATACCTAGTCGGTGAAGAGGATGAAGAAGACAATGACGACATTTTCTGCCGAAAACGGGCGAAACAAAGAACAGAAGAGTCTTTTTTGTCCGGCCAACAAAAGGGCAGGGTGAACTTGAAGTGCAGTGGCATCATGAATAAAAACAAAATAAAGTAAAATAACAGCTGCATGACACGCAGCAAAATTCGTTTTAAAACCTTTTATTTATTTATTGCTTTCATTTAACAGGCATGGAATACGGAAATATTTGTACGTCTCATCCTTTCTTATACTGGGCGATTTCTGAAACGTTTACAAGCATTAATTTGAACAACTACGAGACATACTTTTGTGCGGACTACGCAGGTGGGCTTTACAGCGAGGCAGGCATCACGTACGTGATAGAGCTTGTGATTACGTGATAAAATACCTAAAATTAACTAATCAGCTTTTCAATTTTTTGTTTTAAGGGGCAATGGACCCCTTGCAAAAATCGTTAAGTAGGCTTTCCCACGCTGCTTCTTTCCCCAAACATGGCGTCACTGGCTGCCAGAAAAACGGCGATATAGACCTGAAATCGCATATTGCTTCTACACAGATGCATTTAGTGGTAATAGGGCAGTTATGCGAATATGTTCTGATGCATAAATCATATGAATTATGGCCATAATAGAATGTTTCAATACATTGCAGTTCTGCCATTAGTGGGGAATGCAGCATAGAGGTGAAGCCGACTTAACATTTATGAAAGTGGTCTGTATTGCGAAGGCCGCCAACATCAAAGGCGATTCCCGAATGGACAATGTGGCTGAAAATATCAAATGTCGAAAATTAGCATTTTGTATTCCCGTTGAATTCACTTTACCGCGCTGCATAATTATATAGTGATGTTGCGCACTACACAATTGTATAATTACGTTTATGATGCGTTACCAAAGCGATGTTAACATTATGAAATACACAAACAGCGTCTGTATTTGTTGCGTAAGAATAGTGATAGACACCATTTTATGGATCTGCAATGCCAGAAAGGCAACTCAACGAGCTTTAAAATGCTACTCGTGAGGGTCAATCATTAGGACCACACTGTCGTGCAAGAAAACAACGAGCCTTGTCTTTGATGTTGACGGCCTTTAATTCCGCACGACAATATTGCCCTCCTTTGAAATAAAAAAAATAGAAAATGACATTTCTCAATTAATTGTAATTTTAGTTTATAGTCCAGGCGATATCACGTTCATGATGCCTGCCTTGCTGTAAAACCCACCTGCACAGACATATCTCTCGCTGTTTTTAAAAGTAAAAGTTTGCAAACAGTTAGAAATCGCCATGTATAGCGTTATTACTTGCGTGCATATATATAGGGTATATTGTATATCAACATTTGACAGAATTTATATCATGTGTACAAAACATGCGCACGTAGCTTCTGAAGAGGGTTGAGCAGAGCCACGAAGTGATTTTCTGAGTCACGAGTGCATGCGCTCCGATGTAAATTGAGATACTAAGTGGAATTGCGTATATGCTTTCCAACATATACTATGCTGCGGCCCTTATTCACGAATTAAAAACATGCAATCACGCAGATTCTCAGCTTCATTCGCCAGCGGTGGCAGTTTAACTTTATTGAGCACGTCGTTGATCTTGTGCAGGTAAGCACCACTCGTTAGTAAAACGATAGCAATGGCATCCCACGACTTTATCAGAACCACATATCTCACAAGAATTTAACGTGTCAAAGGACGATACTTCGTGACGCCTTAGACCGGCATAAAGGCCAATTCACTCAGCGCAGCACTGTGAATCGATCTGTTGAAGCATGGATGAGCAATACGGCGGAAAGTTCAGATCGGCGATTGAAAACACCATACGCTCGTTGGGAAACGCACGAGCGTGCTGACCGATGGCATCCTTCTGTAACGATCGGCTCGCACCCTGCTAAAGCTGCACTGTTGTTCCCAGAGGTACTGGTTTCTTAAAGAGAGCATCTCATCAAGCCCGAAAGGATTCCGTTCTCAAGCGGTTGTTGACTGCCCTATGTTCAGCTATGAACAGACTTTAGGGCAATACCGACGTCTCACGGAACTTGCGAAAGGCTCTCAATAAGGCTGCACCGAACATCGAGGCCTCGCGAGGCTGCTGCTGCTGCTCGGCTCAATCATCCCGACTTCCGAGCTCGAACTTAGTGCCACACCTTTCACTCACCTTTCCGCGGGAGAGGGAGAGGTAGGCCGCTGGTAGACGAAAGGTGTAGTGTAGAGGAGAGGTGTAAGTGTGCACACTAGCGACGCCGCAGTGACGACGCCACGTACTCGTCCACGCGCCCGGCGAGCCCGCAAAAGAAGAGGAAGAGGGAGAAGAGAGGGCCCGGAGCGCCGACGCTACGGCGGCTGCCTGATTTATGCGGCCGGATATTCATCACTCGCGCCGCGCGACCGCCGGGCCCGCCGCCTCGACAGCAGCGTCGCCACCGCGCCGCCGCCGACGACGCCGGCCTCCAAGACACACGACGTCGCCAGGCGCCCTCCCAGCGCCCGCGAGATTTATACTCCGCGAATGGGACGCCCGGCCGAGAAGGGACTCCCCGCTGAGAAGTCGCCGAGATCCCGCCGCCGCTGAAACCGCAGCAGTGAGGGGTGCGGGGGCTTCTTCGAGATGGGCCCGGTTCAATGTCGCCAGCTCACTGAGCCGGCCCTTAATCGCCCCGTTTACGGACTATACGGAACCGCGTGCTCGGGACGAGTTTGTGCGTCACTATGCCGGTGGCCTTCGCTGGTCCCAATCGGAGAAGAGATTACGGTATACCGCTGCTTCGTCGGCGCAAATGTATATACCAGCGCATAAAGTAACGAATGAACGCAACGCGCGGCGCGAAAAGAGCGTGTTGCATTTTACTTGACGGTTTTCTTCCTTCTTTCAGCTGACACCCCGACCTTCGCGATTTTCAACAAGCTAACATCGGAATCTGGCAATGCGGGTAAACAACATAATTCTTCGCGCTGCTTCGCTATCTCAAATGAGGACGCCGGCAATTTCCGAATCCAAAAAGCGTGAGCGCAAATCACGCAGGAAGGAGCACCAAATCAGCTCCTGGCTTGATCTTGGATTATTTCGCCACGTGAGATAACTGCGTTTGAAATCGCTGAGGGCTTTATGGATTCTGCTATAAGGGACAAAAAGCGGAGAAGAAGCAGTCCCCCTGCTGCTCACTTGCGGAGACTGTACTGAATGTTTGCATCTCCCTCAACATAAATGACTCGAGTCATGCCATTGTGAACT